>NC_081845.1:2322500-2410345 GCF_963259705.1 Myotis daubentonii
CATCTCAGTTTTCTTCTGAAGCACTGACATGGAAATCGCTTTGTATATCAACAAAGCCGTATTTTCTGAGCTTAAACACACCCTCGAGCTGGCGTCAGAGCGATGGATCAGACGCTAAGGAGATAAAGAATTATGGACGATAAATAAGAAGGAAAGGCAGAACAGCCGTGTATATTTCTAAAAGCCAGAAAGCTGTGAGATTGCTCAGTTTTGGATACATTTTTAAATGTAACTTAAAAACACCGAAAGTCACCAAATTATACCATCATGATCAACTCCTTGCACACGAAGCCGCCTGTTCTCAAGTGTGCGAAGGTCTTCATCACAGAGCACTCTTGTTTGTTTTGAAAAACGGGGCCCCTGCTTGGGGGGTTGTGTTTATTTTGGGTTCATGCCCTAAACCACCTAATGTATGCGACTCGGTTGGCTGCGTTGGCAGTGAAATATGTGGGGCAATTAATAGAAATGGGCGGCTGCTACTCCTGTGCATGGCCATTGGAGCTCATGAAGTATTTGTGTTGCCAGGAAGAGGAAGCCGAGGCGGGGAGCAAAAGGAAGCCGCCAGCACCCCGACTCCGGCTCCTCCCCTCCTGTTCTTCCTTCCTTTCCCGCCTGGAGGAGCCAGCTGCCACGGCCTGGGACAGGGCCGCTCCAGGCTCGAGGGCAGCAACCTCTCACGAACCAGGGGGGAGAAGACGCAGTGCCCGAGTGGCCCAGTGTTTCTCTACCGATATCTCAGCTTGTGGCAGAAGCTGGGGTGGCACCGAGTGCACTCCAGGCCCACAAGACTGGCATCACTCAGAGAAGGGAAGTCAGCCGCCCTCCGTAACCACGGGTTCCGCAGACACAGATCCAACCAACCACAAAATATTCAGAAAAATAAGTACTGTTGTTGCTGGCGTGCACCATACACACAGACCTACTGTGTTCACCATCTACGCAGACCTACTCTGGTTGCATCTGTATGGAAATGTCTGGCTCTTTTTCTTGTCCTTATTCCCTAAACAATATAGATGACAACTCTTCACACAGCCTTGATGGTGTCTTAGGTCTGACCTGTTGCCTAGATTTGGAGTCTACGGGAGGGTGTGCGTAGATTACGTGCAAACATGGAGATCACCCCTTCTCTGCAGCTTTGCTTCCTATGGTTGCCGTTACTCATGGTCAACCGAGGTCCAAAAATATCAAACGGAAAATTCCACAAATAAGCAATTCATACGTTCTAAACCGCGCACCGTTCTGAGCAGCGTGATGGCACCCCGCAGGCGCCACCGCAGTCCGCTGGACGGGTCGCCTCCCTCGTCTCGAGAGGGAGAAGGTGAGGACGGCACAGTGAGTGCTGAGAGTGAGAGAGAGAGCCCACACTGCATTCCCGTCGCTGTTAGCACGTGCATTCTCCTTGTTCTATGTTATCATAGCTGTTGCGAATCTCTCACTGTGCCTCACGTATAAATTGAGCTTTTTCACAGCCATGCATGGATGGGGGAAACATGGCCTGTGTTGGGGTCGGTAGTGTTCACAGTTTCAGACATCCACGCGGGCCTTGGACCGTGTACCCGCGGGTAAGGGGGCGACTGTGCTGGGCCCTTTCCTTCAAGGGGCGTGAGCATCGCAGGTACCGCACCGGGCGGGGCAGGGCCGTCCAGTCCTTACTGTCCCGCGGTCGCACTGCCGCCTCCTCTGCCGGGTCAGGAGAAACGAGGCCACTCAGAACGTCAGCGGGATAAACCGATGAGCCGATGCCTGGAGGCCCTGCGTGCGGCCTCCCCGAGGGAAGGCAGGGGGAATGGGCTGAACCCAGGGCTCTGTGTGCGGAGAGCTCCCTCATGACAGAGGGAGGGGGAGCGTCACGCAGGCTTCCTCCCTCCCGCTCCCGGGAGCTGCCCTCGCGCAGGGCCCTCCATGTAGCTGGCGGTGTCTGGGGCAGCCAGGAGGCAGCCTCCACGCTCAGCGAGTGCAGACCGCCCCCCTCCCCCTGCGCGTGGGCACCGGTGAGTCTCCGCCGCCAGCAGGCCCGGGCTCTCCGGTCTGGTCTACGGCCTGGTTTGAGAAATCTCCTCCCGGCACTCGCCGCCGATGCGGTCTTGCAGGAGCCGCTGGGGCTCGCTGCCCAGCCTGACTAATCGTCCTCCCCCCGCATTCCCTACCTGTCGTATCTGTCACACTCGCTGTCAAGCGAGGAGCCCACATCTCAGTCACAGCGCTTCCGGGGCCCACGCGCCTCCAAGCCCCGAGCAGAGCGAGGAGAGCAGCGTGGGGAGCAGGCCTCACAGGGCACAGCCACGGGCAGGGAGGGCGTGCCCTGGGTCTCTCTGCCCCGCCACATTCACCTCCCAGCCCCGCACACCTACAAGAGAACACACACGCATGTCCACACATGCACCATGCACACGCATATACATATAACACATACACACCACACATGCACATGTGCACACACCACACACCCATATGCACGTACAAACATGCACTCATGGCCATGCACACAGGCCCATATGCATGAACGTGTGCATACACCTGCACATATGTATGCACACATGCACCATGCTTTCACGGGCACTCCTAGGCACAAACATGCACATATGTATACATGCATGCACCATGCGTGCACTGCCTCTCCTCCTGCACCTGCAGCTCAGCCTGGCCCTTCAGAGACCCCTCACTGCTTCAGAGCTGCGAGCACGGAGGGTGTGCAACAAAGAAGGGAAAACCACGGGCAAGGGGAACTCGGGCAAAAGGCCCCCCCAGCCAACCCCCCAGCTGGGTTCCGGTCCTAGCACTGCCAATGTGGCCTGACCATGCCTCGGTTTTCCCTGACTATCAAATGGGTACAATCGATGGGAGCAAGCGTTACATTCAGCGAGACTTTTTGCTCTCCTCTATTTCCAGGCACACGTCCCCTGAACTTAGCTGTGGCCACATGGAATGCTTTGGCCCCTGAAATATGAGTGGAAGAGATGGGAGTGACTTTGGGAGAGAAATATTGAGAAGCTGGCCCACAGTTCTCCGTGTTTTCTTCCCTGGAGAGACAGAAACTCGAGATGACTTTGCAGTGACACAGATGGACACCGAGCCGTCATAAGTGGCTGGACAGGCAGGAGCGGTAAACATTTGCTGAGTTAAACGCTGGGGTCCCGTGTTGCCTGTTACCATAGCGTCACAGCCTGTGCTGGCTGATGCGTTTCCCCGCAGGGGGCTGGGCGGTAGGCAAACAGCCTGTGTCAACACTTCAAGGCCCGCGCTAAGAGCTACACAAACATGGGCTGAGCTGTCGCATCGCTTTCATTCTCACATGCGTGTTTGTCACGTTTTAATTTCTTTTGTGCGTATTTTACTGTAATCGGCAACACTGCGTCTCTCCACGGTCCACAAAATCAGGCTGCATCTAGATGCAGTGAGGAAGCATCTTTACGGTGATGATCTTAGGGGCTCGTGAGTAATGAACAGAGGCCGCTGGCTTTAGTGTGTAAGAACCGCAGTCTCCTGGCACGCACGGCGGCTTTGCCATCGTCGGGGTGAGAACAGAGCGGGGGGATGGAGTCGGCGTCCGGACCACGGCCGGGCACGTGCGAGTGTGACTATTCAGGGCAGATGCGTTATTTCGACTTCGTCTTCGTGCTGCCAACTGCTAAGAGTTCATTAGATTCATAGTGAGTATAACAGTGAATATGCAAGAAAGAATTTTGGGTAAATGCTTTTTTTAATGTTCAGTATTATATTGGGGCCACACTAATATAATAGTCGGGATACTGGAATAATAGGTTGGCTAAAAGCACATTCATTGGGGTTTTCTTTGCAGCAAAACATCAGTTATCACAAGACATTAATGCTAATCTGGATTTCACTTGTTTGTTGTCATTTCCCTGCCTTGAATTTGTAAATTAGTTTGAGTTTTGCCGTGGTATTAGCATTAGAAGTATACGCTAGGGCAGTGATGGCGAACCTCTGACACGCGTGTCAGAGGTGACACGCGAACTCATTTTTTTGGTTGATTTTTCTTTGTTAAATGGCATTTAAATATATAAAGTAAATATCAAAAGTATAAGTCTTTGTTTTACTATGGTTGCAAAGATCAAAAAATTTCTATGTGTGACACGGCACCAGAGTTAAGTTAGGGTTTTTCAAAATGCTGGCACGCCGAGCTCAAAAGGTTCGCCGTCACTGCACTAGGCAGAAGATTTGATTATCTGAACCAACATACAGGCGGTTAAGGGCTGGATTGTGCCCCAAAAAGACATGTTCTAGTCCCAGCCCCAGCACCTGTGAATGTGGCCTCATTCAGAAAGATGCCAGCCAGTGAGGCGGAGGTCACGGGGAGGTCATGTGACCGGTGTCCACAGAAGCAGAGAAGCAGCCAGGGAGCAGACGCACCTGAGGGAGGCCCGGGAAGACAGGCGGGGAGACCCAGTGAGGACGGAGGCCATGGCAGGAAGCGATCCCGGGGGCCAGGAGGGCGGGCACGCCCACCGGCGCTCCTGTGTTTGTCTCCCTAAGATAAACAGGCAGGACGGACTGTACTCTTCGGCACCCCCTCCCCCCGCGCGCTCTGTGTGCGGGGACGGCTCCTTCCTGGCTCCATGGTTATCTGTGCGGCGGTCGCCTCCCCCAGGCAGAGGAGATTCCCCAGGAACAGAGTCTGGCTCGTTTTTGTTTTCTCTGCAGTGTTTCAGCCCCTGCGCCGAGCTGCCTGGAAGAGGAGGCTGGGCTGCCTGGAGGAGGAGGAGGCTGGGCTGCCTGAGGAGGAGGAGGAGGAGGCAGCTGGGCTGCCTGGAGGAGGAGGCTGGGCTGCCTGGAGGAGGAGGCTGGGCTGCCTGGAGGAGGAGGCTGGGCTGCTGGAGGAGGAGGCTGAGCTGCTGGAGGAAGAGGAGGCTGGGCTGCCTGGAGGAGGAGGCGGCACAGCGCAGTGTGTGTCCTTAGCTCCGTGGCCTTCCTGCCCCTTCCACCCAGACGGATTTAGCATTTTCCCAGCATTCCTCCCACGTGAAGGCTCTCACTGACAGACAGTGAGTGCATCTCTCCTCAATGGGGTGTATGCTAATTCTACCAAATACTTCTATTTTTTTACTTTTGAGCTTCACATCCCTGCCAAGAAATGAGTTGTGTTTGCTTCAAAAATACTACAAAACTCAGAACTGGCAAGTGTACGTGGCTCTACATTTAGCAAATCTTGTTCACCCAACCTTCCCGCGTACCATGTACCTCTTCCCCCGTCTCCCTCGCCCATCCTCACCCTTCGGCTCACAGCCAACCTGCTGGTGACTCAGGAAGCTGCACCCTCGGCACAGGTGCCAGGCCAAGTCCCCGCCCCCACCAGCCATGTCCCACCCCCACCAGCTGTGCCCCCACCCCCACCAGCCGTGTCCCCAGCCCCCTGGCTTGGCGAACAGCGGGGCGCAGTGGTGGAGGTGACAAAACCAGCCGCCTTTCTCATCTGGCGCTCAGAGTGCTGCGCCCTGCGAGGCCCTGAGAGGGGGCGGGCCGTGCTGACCGCTGGACACCTCTGGGCGGAGGGCAATTAGGATGCCAAATGCATCCCCGAGCAGTGGAGGTTCTGCCCGATGCTCACAGGCCTGTGGCCTTTCTCCCGCCCCTCCCCCCCAACTGTTCTGACCATTGCTTTCATCCTCCATGTCGACAGGGTGTCAGCCGCAGCCAAGGGCGGTGCTCTGGGCAGCAGGCTGGCCGTTTGCAAAGCGAGGCCGAGGGTCTCGGTCCCTGTGCCGTTGATGAAGACGCCAGGGCAGCAAAGGACCCATTTCCTCCACCACGGGCCGCCCTTTAGGCCACACGCTCTGCCTCCCATCCGTTCACCCGACGGCCCCCCTCGCCCCCAGAGCGTCTGCAGAGGCCCGAGGGCTCCAGGTTACATCTCAGAGTGTGGCGTCGGCGGGTGGCACAGGGCAGCCTGCGCGGGGCGGGGGCAGATCAACTTGCCAACCTGCTGGGCAGCTGATGGGGGTCACACCTGAGCCCTCTGGGTCCAGGGCTGTGCGGGGGGAGGAGGGGTGCTTTCCTGCGTGGACTGAAGATTTCCTTTTTTACAAAATGAAAACTTGGGCTTTTATAGAAGCAGGAAACGCAGCAGGAAGTCCAAGAAAGTAGCCGGGGCTCCGGGGGAGGACGTGAGTGAAAACTCGGATGTGCCTCCTTGGCCACGACCAGGCCCCGACTTCCCCGGCGGCTCCTGCGGTGCCAGGGGCTCCCCTCTTCCTCGCTGCCGCCTGCAGGCGGGACCGTCAGATCCAGGGAAACCGCCCTGGTGCCCGGCTCTTTAGCTTGTTCGTCTAAAGAGGCCCCGATCCCCTGAGTCCCCCAAAGGCACCGTCAGGTCAGCCCTGGGACGTCAGGTCGCCCTCCTCTGCCAGGAGGTTCTGCCAGGAGGTGACTGGCTCCTGTGCATAGCAGCTCCCTGGCCAGGCCCTGCGTGCGGAGCCCAGCGTGTCCCGCCCCGGCCCACCCTTCCTGCCGCCCGCGAGGGGCAGGGCCCGCTCAGCACCTCACCCTCGGCCCCTCCTGGGGGGTCCCCGCTCCCACAGCCCCTGCCAGTGAGCAGAGGGGCCTGCCCCGAAGGCGCCCGGCTGTGGTTCCGGGGACCCCGGGGGCCGCTCTGCTCGCATCTGCGTTTATTTGTCTGAAGAGAACAAGGACGGCAGAGAGGGGGGCTGGGCTCCCCCGGCGGGGGCTGGGCTCCCTGGGCCGGATGTTCGGAGAAAGAGGCCGCTGGTCTCCTGATTCCTACGGACGCACCAGCCGCTGCCGCGAGGGGACAGGCACTCGTGCGGCATCGCCCCGGGAAGGGGGAAGGGCTGGCCTGGCCCTGGCACTTGGCCCGGGCGGACTGGATAGTGCTGCTGAGGGGAAACCAGCATCTTGAGGCCCGTGAGCGTAAAACCACTTCCAGAATGAAACACCGGTGCCCACCACGGGCGCCCAGCGGGCAGGAGCCATGCATCCACAGTCCCGCTCAGCTCCCGCCCCGCCACACCCGATGTTGTGGGTTCAGGGCCGGGCCGGGCGCCTATGGGAGGCAGCCCTTCGCCGTTTCTCTCTCTCCCCCGCCCTCTCTCTCTAACGTCAGTAAAAGCGTGTCCTCGGCGGAGGGTGTCAAAGGGAACACCTCTGTTCGCGCTCGGCTCCCGGCTTCTCTCCGGAGCAAACGCACAGCCCGCCCCCCCCCCCCCCGCCCGCCGCAGGGCGCGATCCCCAAGATCGGCTTGGCAGACCTGTAGGCGGGACCCGCTCTGCCTGTTGTACAGCCCGAGGGCCTTAGAGGATGCGGGTGGCAAAGCCCTGAGTCATTTAGAACTGTCCGCCGCCAGCACGGCTTCCCTCCTGCACCGCGTGGCGCTGCCACGTGAAGAGGTTTGACGGTGCTGAGGGCTCCTTAGCTCAGGGTCATCTTCAGCCGAGACACGCATATGCACACACATACACACACATGCTTTTTCAGCAGTTCTGTGCCACTTTGTGTCCAAAATCTCTGAATTCGTTCAGTTAATATCGTGGGGTCTGTCACATGTATTTTAGCAAACACTTTGTTGGCATTTACTGAGCACACCCCCAATAGGAACTCATTTTCTCTTCATAACAAACCTGGTAGGTAGGAGCCCTAATTATGCAAGTGAGGTGATGCCCGCACAGGGAGGCTAAGTCCCTTCTCCAAGCCCCCCCCCGCCCCCGTCTGCCCCCTCGGACAGGCAGAGCTGGGACCAGAGACAGGTCCTCTGGGCGGGGTCCACACTCAGCATCCACCACAGGTGCCGGGAGCCGGTCCATCCTTGCTGTTTCAAGGGACCTGGCATATATGGCATACGGTTCTTAATATGTTTGCTCACCTTCTTGGCGCTGTGTTTTAACCAAGGTCACCTCTCCGAGAAAGGTTGAATCCCCAGGTAGGGATTTTCCCCTGAAGTTATGGAGGGAATAAAACCCCTGAACTAAGTGCCAGGCGGGTAATTAATCCCTTTAACTACGAACAATCATGCTTAAACTACATAATCTTTTCTCCCTGGAATGGAGATAAGAAACGCCCTAACCTTTGTAATAGAGATTGATAGGATTGAATCAACTGGTATAAATACAGTTGTAACAAGACAGAAACACTCAGAACTCAGAACACAGAACTTATAAGACAGAACTTCAGAGACAGGGCTTGGAAGACAGGACCAAGAGAGACAGAGCCTAGGCACAGAACCTACACAGAACGTTCTCTAGAGACAGAAGAACTTCGCTGGCGAGAGCATGCCGGAGGATCCTGGACAGGGACTGGCCTCGGAGCCTGGAGGCGGAGCCTGGCGAGAGAGCATGGCAGGGGATCCTGGACTGAACCTGACTGCGGAGATTGGCAGGAGAGCCTGACTAGAACCTGGTGACTGAACCTGACTGGAGATCTGAAGCAGAACCTCTCTGGAGATCATGGCTGGAGATCCTGACTAGGCTGCTGATCAACTGAACACTGTCTCCGTGTCATTCCTTCTTCGCCGACTCTGTCCACACCTTTGGGGACCCCTGGACCTGCTGGGGCTGGACCCCGGCACACAGGAAAACAAGAAATAGATTTCATAAAAGAGAGGGAAGACAAGAGCTCTTACCCCTGGGAGTTACCTGCCAGACCACCAGGCTGACCTCATCCAACAGCATGTCTGTCACCCATGCTCTCCTTTCCTGCACTGGAGACCACCTCCATGCTGGGCCACACGGACCCCACACCATTCCCCAGGAACAGAAAGGCTGTTCCCTCAACCACAGTCCCACCCATTCAACACTACAGTTGGCACTTCAATGTCACTCACTGTGCCTATAGCAACAGTCAGGCTCTATGGCCACATGCAAATTCCAGGAGCAAATGGAGAACTTGGAGACCAATTTCCTCTGTAGAACCCCAACTCTGCCGCCTCTAAATCTTATACTCCCCGCTTTCTTTCCATCACAGCCCTTCCTCCTCGTTCTCCTGCAGTAGTCACACACACACACACACACACACACACACACACACACCAGCCGCCTTCCCAGGTTCCAGAGCTCAGAGACCGGGCCGTGCTTGCTGGGCACACCCGCAGGGCCCAGGAACTCGAGGCTCAGCTGGAGATCCCAAGTAAAAACCGCTGCATGCTAGCGGTCACATGGGCTGTGCAAGGCTCCAGATGTAATATTAATTATTTACCAAAACATGAGTTGCACCTGCATTCATTCAAATGTAACTATCACAAATAAAATTTATAGCATGCAGGTGATTTCAACTGCTTTATCACATATTTGTTTCTTAAAACAATTGTGTTAAGAAAGGCTCCCTCCGGCAATAAATCCTTCCGTTTAACTTCACTCCCATCTTCCATCCTCGCCAGGCTCCTCGGCAATAAAACCGAAACTCATCCCGTGTTCGTAGAGCACTTTGTCCAAAGAGTCCCCGAGGCTTTCCCACCTTCGTCCTGTTGGGGGGAAGGGAGTAAATCACTCACTTTGCAGAGAGCGGTGACTAACATTCCCTGCTCCTTCCACCGCCCCCTCGAACAGCAGAAACCAGGTCAGTCTCCTCCAGCCAGTTACAGCCAACACCCGTCTGCAAGCTCGCGGGCACCCAGCGAGACCAGGCCGACCCCCCTGCATGCGTGTCTCCATCCATCTTTCCGCCTCCAATCAGAAACCCTCTTTCCCCTCCTCACTCTGACTTTCACTCCCCACATCGAAACGAGGAGACAGCATGAGAGCACTTCAGAAACGCAATAATCCCCACACCAGCCCTGGCCAGTGTGGCTCTGTGTTTAGTGTTGGAGCATCAGCTCACGCACTGAAGGGTAACCGGTCAAGGGCATGGACCTAGGTTGCAGGTTCAATCCCCAGCCCACACAGAAGGCCACCAATTGATGTGTCTCTCTCACATCAATGTTTCTCTCTCTCTCTCCCTCTCTCTCTCTCTCTCCCCCCCCCCTTCTACTCTCTCTAAAATCAATGGAGAAAATACCCTCAGATGAGGATTAACCAAAAAAATAAAAAAAAAAATCGATACACTAAATGGTCCCCTTGACTCTGAAATGTTAACGTTATTTCCAAGAACGAGCCTCCATTCCATGTTCAAAGCCTCCTCTAGCCATTCACCCCACCGTGGAAGTCAGCCTCTAACCTGCGTGCGATCACTGGCCATCAATGGACGCACCGTGGTAAAAGGCGCAGAGGTCGGTCAAGATGAAACAGTGTCTGAAGACAGACAGGAGCTACATGTACCAGCTGCGGCAGCCGCGAGGGAAGCACCAGAGAGAAGCACAGACACCCCGGAAGGACCCAGCAGGCCAGGCCGCCCTCCTGCGCCATGGGGGCCGCGGCCTCGCAGCCAGATCATCCCAGCTTCGCTCAAGGGAGGCAAAGGTGGAGGAAATGCCTCCTCAGCCGTGTTATTTTCCGGGAGATTCAACAATAACCTCCCCAGCGCCTGAAATCCACCAGCAGGGACGAGGCACCCACAGCGCCCCCAGCCCCTGCCCCGGCCGCTGGCTACCCTTCTGTTCTCTGCCCTTGAGGCCTCAGGGCAGTGCCTTGGAAGAACTCACTTGGGAATATTTAATTCCTCCCTAGGAACACCCCCTCCCATATTCTTTTTAATGTTAGCGTTGCTTACCTCGCAGTAATACGTTTATGCAGACTGCAAATAAACAGCTTTGCAGATTCCAAATCGATGCACTAAACGTTTCAGCTCCACTCTAGCATCTAATCAATCCAAGAGCAGCTCATAGCTGAGTATATGCCAAATCAATAAAAAGTACACCTTCAAACCCTATAAACCAGAAAGCTATAGAACAGATACGGTGGGACTACAAGAAGCAATCACACTGTACAATTACGTCGCATAATACCAACAACAAGCCGTTATCTCAACGGCCCATGAAAAATTATGGGATGTTTAAGGCGAACCCGCTTCCCTTACATGTTTCTCAACAAAAATCCAGTATCCAGAGGTGTATTTAGAGCCCTTTCCGCAAGTATTTCGGCACCGTCACCGCGATCGAACCCTTCCGTGCTGAGCAGGACAGACGGAGGGGTTCAGAGGCTGCGTCCAAGCATGAGCTCCCGGGAGTCCCGGGTAGGATGCAGGTGGAGCCGGGGAAACACCCGTCCCCACGCTCACCGCGGTACCCACGCTCACCCCGCTCTGCGCTGGGCCAGCCAGAGGCCAAGAGAGAGAGGAGGGGGCGTCCCTGACCTCCCACAGGGAGCAGCAAACTCCACTCACCGCATGGCATTGGCTGGAGCAAGACACGCCCGACTTCAAAGGAGGCGGAGACAGCGATCCTAGTGGGGCTCTCAGCCCCACCCCAGCCCCCCCCGCCCCCCCCCCCCCACACAGCCGGGCTGAGCCCTCCCTGCGGGAGACGGGCTGTCCCGACCACAGGGATAATCCCCAGGGACTAGGGCAGAGGCCCTGGATGCCCTAGGAGAGCAGTGGCCCCGCCCCAGCGGGGTCTCCTGAGTGGATCTTACACTATAGTTTCTGGGGGAGCCACTGGGCCAATGGCCTCCACAGACCCTCCCCCCTCTCCTCCCCACGTCCTCCATCCTGAGACCACCTGTCGTTTGGAGTTAGAAACGGCCTTTTGGCCAAACATATGCCGGCCGGGTCCCTTGGAGCATCTGGCATCGCTGCCCCTGGATATTTACAGCCACAGCTAAGGGGCTCCATCCAGGGGAGCTCTGAGAGCGTAGGTGTGAGGTCAGAGCAGAGTACACCTCCCGGCACCTGTGACCTCCCGGCACCTGTGACCTTCCTGCACCTGTGACCTCCCTTCACCTGTGACCTCCCAGCACCTGTGACCTCCCGGACATGCCAGCGTTTCCGGTGCAAACATCTCAAAGGAAATCACCGCAGTGAGGCCTGTCCCTCGTTAGCCTCTCCGTTAACCGGGAAGAGAAGCCGGTGAAGCGTCATTATCTTATTTTCCCGAAGGAGGCCAGACGTAGAACCTTCTCCGAGGAACTGTGGCCCGTTGGACTGCTTTACAGACGGACTGTCCGCCCAGTCCCCGGGCCGCGTCCTCTCCCTTCCGGCTCCTGGGCTGGGCGCCTGCAGGGCCCTGGCCCGCGCCCTCGTCCTCAGGCCCAGCCGAGCGGCCCCCACGGCCACTCCAGCTCCTGCCGGCGGCGTGCGGGGTCGTGTTTGCGCAGCAAGGGAATCGCCATCCAGCAGGGTCTGCTTGTTCGCAGCTAAAAGCTTTGCCGCAGCCGTTAGTGTTTCATGCCATCGTGCCGTCCGCTCCCACGCGCGTCCCCAGCCACAGCCGGCCGTGCCCTAGTGCGTCAACGCCTGGTGAGGCCTCGATCGTCCAGGGAACAGGGACCGGCCTGGCGCCTCTCCGGTGGCCTGGGGACAGGCCTGGGGAAGGTCACTTCTCAGGGAGACAAGCACCCCCTCTTCTTGCCCGAGCTTCCAGGTAATTGGGTTCCAGGGACGTGCAAACCCCGGAGAGGCCCTTCCCGATAAGAAGGCGGAGCCTGGCAAAGCGGTCCTGCTCCCTGTCTTTTCTCTGCGTGTGTGTGTGTGTGTGTGTGTGTGTGTGTGTGTGTGTGTGTCGGATGGGGTCCGAGGGTCGGTGAGCACGAGGCGCAGAAGCACTGAAGACCGTCTGCGGAGGCTCAGCTGGAACCCGCGCCCTCGGGGGCAGGAGGCAGGACCAGCTGAGACTGCGGGGCCCAGACCGTGAGGAGTGAGGCGGCCGCCCACGGGCCGTTTCAGACCCACCCGTAGGATTTGCCGCTCGTCCTGTCACTCAGGAGCCGGGTCAGCACAGGAGCCGGGTCAGCATCCACGCACGTTCAACCCGGACAGAGCGGGGAGAGCCAGGTGCCACCAGGGCCCCAGATTCCCGGAGGCACAAACGTGTGGGCCCCGTCCTATCACAGTCTTTTTTCTCAACTAAAAAAAAACACAACAAAACGCCCAACATTGTTCCACACGGAAAGCCTCTTTCCAGGAGAGGAAGAGCCGTGGCCGCTGCCATGTGGAGGCGCGGAGGGAGCACTGCCTGAGCGGGCGGGTCCGTCTGCCCCCCGGGGCGATGGAGGGGAGGCTCCTCCCAGCCTCCTGGGCCACCGAGGAGCCCGGCTGCGGCCTCGGGACCCACAGTTGTCTGAGAGGCAGCTCTTCAGCCACATTGACAGCACCTTCTCTGACACGCGTGCCCCCACGGTCCCCGAGACTCTGGCTTGGATTAGCGCCCAGTTGGGGGTCGCAGCCTGGCTGCGGGAAGGAGGGGGGCTGGGCCCTGCAGTCCCCAGCGAGTCGGGGTGCAGAGCCGCGCCCCCATCTGCAGTCTGCCTGCCCGGGCAGCAGGGCCTCTGCAGCGGGGCTCTCAGCGCACTGAGCCGCCCTTTCCAAAAAAGGGCGAGGTAGGGACGTGGATATTTTTAAGTTCCTCGTGCAGTTTCCCCCGAAATGCCCAGCCTATTTTTACAAGGCGTGTGACAAACCCGCGTGGAGCCGGCCAACCTGAGCGGCCCCGGGGGAACCCCAGAACAGGAGCCCTGCAGACCTGCTCTGATGAGCCAGTGCTGCCCCCACGGCTCCCTCGCCCATCCCCCCCCACCCCCCACCCCGGCCGGGCAGGCAGGGGGGTCCAGCTGCTCCTCACGCTTGGCCCATGGCCACGGCCTGCGGGTGTAGATGGAAAAGGGGAAACTGGCATGTCCCCCGTGACTTATTGCATCGCTTCTGCATCTGACTGGCCGGCGGCCGCACAGTGGAGCCTCACGCGGAAATGAGGAGCCTCTGGCGAGGGCACCAGCTGGGCCCGCACCCCGTTTTGCTGATTATAAAGAAACTCCGCCAGGACACCCATTACGAGAGCCACTTCCTAAAATGGAACTGCACGGACACGACTCTGCCCCACGGCAAACGAGGGGGGGCCACACATCCACGCCACCCTCATCATTCTGATGACGCAAATGACTTCCTCCAGCGTCTCCCAGCACACCTGGCCCCATGTCCTCAGCGCTCACCTGCCACCCCACCCCATGGCCCCTCGCCCTCACACCCTGCCAGGCCTCGCTTCTCCCCCACCATCCGTCCCTCTTGGCTGGTTCAGTGTCTCCTCCCCCGCGCCCTGGCTGAGAGAAGAGCCAAGGTGAGCCCAGCTCCTGCACTTCGCCCACCCCCCCTCAGACCCCCCCCCCAGATGCTGCCCAGGAGGGTCCAGGGGGTGGGGGTGGGGGACAGCAGGGCTCTGTGCAACCTGGGCGTCACCCAGCTGATGTCAGCAGAGGGTCCCCCTCTAGGCTGGCTGATGGGGGGGCTCTCTTGACGCCTTCAGAGGTGTGTGTGTGTGTGTGTGTGTGTGTGTGTGTGTGTTGCTCGGCTGCTTTGCTTCTTCGGTGTTGAGTGGCCAACGGGCACTAGCCTGGGACTCTGATGGCCCCAGTTCATTCCGCTTGGCTTCCCCCAGGGTGGCCCCGGCGGCCCTGCGGGGAGTGAGCTGTGTTTGGGAAAATCTCAGCCTCTCCGAACAGCAGGGTCGCCACCAATAAAATGAGAATAATACCTAGCTCTGTGCTCATTGGGTTGTTGTTAGGGTCAACGAAGTAATGTGAAGACACTCTCCAAAATGAAAATATATTAGCTGTTGTTATTGCTCAAAATAATAAGAATAGACGAACCACCCGGTTCTAATCACGAACGCCGTCTTCATGGGCCTGTGTCCTTAAACGAGACACATTCACAACTCCGGGCTCATCGCCGATTCCGTTGTGAAGATGACGATGAGATGGGAGGAAGGGCACACCTCAGTACTTAGCAACGATGAAGAGCTCGGGAAATAAGAGCCGCTCTTTTTTTTATTGTTCGTGTTATTCCTATGTGACTAGGATAAGCAGATAAAAGACTTGTCCAAGAAAAGTAAACGCAACGCTTTTTTATATCTCATGAGTCCTGAGAAGAAAAGACCGGGAAGCAGGCTTTTCACGTTTCCAAAATGACATCGGTTCGAAAATAAAGCCCAGTGCTCACGGGTGCCGGATACTGTCAGGGATTCGGGACGCAGGAGAAAAGACGGAACAGCTGACACACCAGCTGAAATAGCATCCGTCACCGAAATTGCTCTGCAATTCGGCTCCGAGTTTTTCTGCAGCGTTGGTTCTTTTTTTATCCATACATGTGTCCTAAATATATAATTATATGGCAGCGCATAATAGCTCATTTAGAGCTATTGAGGCCTATTCTCGGGTGCAAGGGGGCCGAGGGGGGTGGTTAGGAGGGGCGCGGTGGTGACCAACTTGAACAGGAATCCAGCTCGAGCATGGACAGATGTTAGCAAGTGGTCTTTGTACCCGTTTTCTTCTTGTCCTGGCCAATCTTCCCAAAGACGATCGCTTTCCTCCCCAAAACCAAGTGGCTGTAAATCGATGGCATATAATCTTTCAAAAGATCAAAGCAATGTCAGTGCAAACATGTTTAAGGGCAGAGTGCACGTGTGTGCCTGTATGCTGTCTGTGTGCCTGTATGTGGTCTGTGTGCCTGTATGTGGTCTGTGTGCCTGTATGTGTGTCAGTTTGCAGCTCGGCCGAAGGAGCTGAGTGCGGATCTGCCCTTGCCCTTGAGGGAGAGAGGAGCGCAGAGAAAAGCCAGCCCCCGCACCCATGTCTGCAAGGCCGGTGCTGCCTGTGGGGACGCAGCCGCAGGGGCCGGCTGACTCCTGACGTTACTGCATCTTCGGCCTGAGCCCCTCGGAAGCAAACTGACGTTGGGCAAAAGTAAGAGGCTGCAGATCCCGCTCCTCCCTGCGGGCTTTCTCACACCCTGGTGGGACCCGGAGAGGAAGCCGGTTGGTGCCCTGGGAGGGTCTGACCCCCTGAATCTTTAGCAACTCTTCCAACCCCCGATCAGCACTGGCCCTGAGAAAGAGCACTGTGCTAACCATGAGACAGTTTCAGCACAGCCCACGCCCCAGCCCAGGTTCTTCCCGCCCAAACCCTCATGAACGGAGCTTCCGAAGGCGGTGCCTTCTCCACGGGGCCCGCTGACCCGCCGGCCCTGCACCTCCCGTCACGGGGCACTGGCCACGCTGTGGTCACTGGGACACGCTGGCTGCCCACCCCCCTTTCAGCAAAGCCCCACGAGAGAGTAAACACATGCACACAGCTGGCGGGAACATGGGCAGGCACACATTAAAACTGCCGCAGGAAGTCATGCAACAGAACCAGTTGCCACTCTTGATGCCGTGTGATCATGTGTGATCATTCGCCAAACGCTGTTTATAAGCCGTAACTCCTGGATTCAAGTTTGTGGGCTATAGTTGTAGAAATGTCTTATTTATGTTGGTGAAATTACTACAGTGTTTTTTTCCAACATATGGTCTATTTGCTAATTTTTTTAAAAAATAACAGTGAACTAATAACAACAAAAGTAACTTGTTGATTAAATTACAAGCAAATCTTGGTTGAAAGCATCTTAAAATTAACAGGGTGTTAATCTCCACATATGACATACAGAATGGATATTTTGTCCATTAAATCCAAAGTCTGTTGAATCGAGGTTCGAAAAATTAAGGGTTTACTGTGGCGACAGAAGGAAACTTGATTTTTTAAAAATATATTTTTATTGATTTCAGAGAGGAAGGAAAAGGGAGAGATATAAATATCAATGATGAGAGCGAACCATTGATCAGCTGCCTCCTGTATGCCCCTATGGGGATCGAGCCCACAACCTGGGCATGTGCCCTTGACCGGAAACAAACCCAGGACCCTTCAGTCCACAGACTGAGGCCCTATCCACTGAACCAAACCGGCGAGGGCAGGAAACTTGACTTTGGATGGTGAATGCACAATGCAGGATACAAACGGTGCCACATGAAGATGTGCACTTGAAACCTACGTACTGTTATTAACCAATGTCACCCCAATACATTGAATTTTTGAAAATGCGCGTTTTTTTTAAAGGCTCACAAAGAAGCCTTGCTCACCGTCTCAGGACCCATGCACCGCTCGGAACACCAGCCGCCTTCGCGACAAAGGCCGTGTGGGAGGGGCCATCAGCTGGGGTCAGCTCCTAAATGCACTGCACGCCCAGGCGCTGGCCAGTCTGTGGAAGACACGTGTGGGACTTCCCAGCCCGAGGGTGGGCACGGCCGAGACGCCATGGAAGTGGGTGACACGGCACCTCCAGCGCAGCTTTCAAAGGGGAAAGTGAAGACCATTCGCAGGCGGGGGAGACAGGGGAGGAAACACTGGCCTTGGTTGAGAGAGAAGGTTGCAGGGGGCTCCTCGCACTGGGCGGGCCTGGGAGACACCCCCCCGGCGGGGCCCAGCTCCAGGGGCGCAGCGGGCGGCAGGCCACACCCGGTGGGGCGCCCGGACGTCCAGGCTCGGGCCCCTCTTGCAGAAACACTGACCTGAGGGCCCGGTAGTGGGACCCCAGCTGAGCCCAGACAGTCGGCCTCCAGTGTCAGAGCCTCCCAGAGCCCCTCGTTCGCTGTGCGGTTTGCGTGCACAACTCCGGGAGCCACACACGCTCGCGGCTGCTCTCAGATGGCAGCGTGGGCCGGAATGCCCGGAATGTTCTCCATAGCGGGGTGCTGGGCCCCACCCGGGGCGTCTGACTCAGCGACTCAGGTGTGCCCCCACGCCTGCAGGTCTCACAGCCCCGGCTCCCCCAGAAGTGGGGGATGGCCCCTTCCCTGTGCAGGGCCATCTCCGGAGGCAGGGCCGCGTCCGCTCCGAGGGCGGAGGCAGCACCAACTGGTGACAGGACCTGGCTGAATGGACATGGAAGGGACCCAGTCGGGACTCAGGCCCCGAAGCAACAGAACACAGCGCAGGGCCGCGGGCAGATGGACGCTGAGATGTCAGGCCAGGCAGGAGGGGCGGAGGCCGGCGAGGCGATTCTGGAGCCCACGGTGCAAACGTGAGTCTGACACGCAGGCTGGAGACACGCCCAGGCCTGGGGCTCACGGGAACCGTCCCGCACACCTGTTCCTGGTAGAACAGGTGCCCCCGTGGGATGGGGGTTCCGGGCAGAAGGAATGAGCGCAAACCAAAGCGCAGCCCCAGGGTGAGGGACACACACTTAACACTGTCACCTTGATGAAAAGGAGCCATTAAGAAAGCATCCTGGGAGCCTGATTACCCCCTGAAATATCCAAGTTAATTAACTTGATAAATTTCAGCTCTCCTTTGCGCTGTGTAGACAGAGTCAGGTCCCGGGGATACCAGCCTCCTGCTCCCCACGGACAAGCCCAGCGATAAAAAGCCATTAGCCTGTGTCCCCTCAAACCCCACGACGTCCCGGAAACCAAATCTTTCTCCTTTTCCCTCTAACGGGTGTGTCCTAGCGCTCATGCGGACCCCTCCGGCCAACAAACAAAAAGGACCTTTTTTTTTTCCCAGTTTCATGTACTTGGGGACGGAGGAAGGACGAAGGGACACTTTTCAAACAGGCAATTTAGCAAATGTTTTGGAGGAATTTTTAGAAAGCAGCTTGGTACATTTCTATTTTAAAATTAATGGCATGTACTTGATCAAAAATGCTATTTTCAGCAAATTGCACAGATAATTAAGTCTAATTTCAATGATGTTTGAAATAATAGCAATAAATCTTTATGGGTTCTTGCCTTCAGTCCCTGCTGAAAATTCATCTTAATACTGATTTTTCTCATCTTGGTGACTTTTTGTGAGTGTAGCTAAGGTGACGTCTTCACAGACAAAGTGGCCAGGAGGGGAGTTATTTGGGTAAAGTGAGTGTTTTCAAGTAGAGTTATCCTAATTGTGCACAGGCCGCCTTCAATGCTTCACTATTTCCATGTTGCGGCTCGAATTGTCAAATCTTCACCCTCAAGTTCCAGAATAAATGGATCCTAATCCTCTCCCACACTCGTAATTTGGACCAAAAGTTATAATAGATAATTTACCAGATGACTCTCATCTAAATGAGGGTGGGCTGGGGAAGGTGCAGAGATATGTTGTTTTAATTCAGAGGTGGGGAACCTTTTTTCTGTCGGGGGCCATTTGGATACTTATAACATCATCCAAGGGCCAGATAAGATGATCAACTTGAAACGTAGCCTGCCATATTTCATAAAACGTTTAATTAACTCGCCCCCAATTCCTTCGCAGGACCACACCAAATGATTTCGTTCCCCACCCCTGGCTGAAGTGGATCCTTGGACCAACTGCTTTTGGAAAATCTCACAGCTCAGGACTAAACGGAGCTCTGACACCGCACGCCACACAGAAGAGCCCTTAGCGTGAAGCTCGCTCTGCTGTCTTCTGGCCCCGCCTCCTCGCTAAGGGCACGTAGAGCTGCTAAGGTTGACGGGGAGGCGAGGGGCTTCCCAAGGCCCTGCTGTCTGCAGGGAGGGAGCCCCCTGGCCCACCCGCTCTCCGAAGCCAGGACACCCTGCCCTGCACTGGGAGCGAGCGCCAGGGCATCAGGATGGAGATGTTCCCTCACCCTCGGCTCAGCTGAAATTGCCTCCAGACATGAGCTTCCATGGCACCTCACTGCGCAGGTGATCTCAGGGTCAGGAAACCTACTCTGTACAGGGACGCACAGTAACTACTCAACTGCCATTTCAGCACGAAAGCAGCCAGAGACAACATAAACAAATGTGCGGGGCTGTGTTTCAAATAAAACTTTATTTACAACAACAGGAAGCGGGCCCACTTTGGCCCGCGCTCTCATTGGCTCACCCCTGTGGTACTGGGGCTCGGAGACACAGAATGTGAGTCCTGCCACCTGAGCCAACCTCATGACACAGTGGCCTGCAGGATGAGCGCTAGGTGGCGAGAGGAATGGTGACGTGCTGACGTTTATGTTGCAACTCCACACGCTTCCCTGGAAGGGTGTAGAACAGGCTCACCCTGCATTCCCGCCTGGGGACATGCAAACGACGCTGGGAGTGCTGGGGAGCTGCCCAGGTGCCTCACCCACCTGGAAGAGCTTGTGTGCGATGACATTTCACACTAGGATGAACGAAGCTCCGGGTTGGGCCCCGAGTCTCCTGGGGGGCCACGCAGACAGGTTACAGATCCACTCTTCATGGATAGAAAGTTCCTCCTGCACCCCGTTCCCAGGAGAGGTTAAAGGGTCATGGACAGATGTGGACAGTGTCTCTAGCAGAGTGTAGCTCTCATACAATCCTGAGCCTCGGTCAGGGCAGCCGGGTCCCTGAGAACCACCTTCATGGGGTGCATTGCCCTCCGCTCAAGGTCACAGAGACTCTGGAGAGCCGAACCACATTCATGGAGAACCACGTTCATGGAGAACCACGTTCATGGAGAACCACGTTCATGCAGAACCACGTTCATGGAGAACCACATTCATGGGCTGCATCACCCTCTGCTCAAGAAAACAGAGATAGAATCTGCAGAGAGAGCTGTCCTTCAGACCTCGCTCTAGCCCAAGGTCTCCCAGGAAAGAGACTGAGTGACAGCAGGAATGTGAGGCCGCATAATAAACATGGGACTTCTTTCTGGGGAAGTGAATTATGTAAAGGTTTTGACGACGGGGCATGACACATTGGCACCACTTATAATGCACACCTGCTGTGAAGTAAGTGCAAGACCGACACACGTTCCGATCCATCCCCAGGTTTCCAAGGACAACATTGTGTTGCAGTGAAGAGCACAGGTATGTTCTACACTCACAGGCACACACTCCCACACTCACTCTTATTACATCACAGGCACACGCTCCCACACTCACACTCATTACATCACAGGCACACACTCCACACTCACACTCATTACACTCACAGGCACACGCTCCCACCCTCATTACACTCACAGGCACATGCTCCCACCCTCACACTCATTACATCACAGGCACACACTCCCACACTCACTCTTATTACATCACAGGCACACGCTCTCACATTCACACTCATTACATCACAGGCACACGCTCCCACACTCACACTCATTACATCACAGGCACACACTCCACACTCACACTCATTACACTCACAGGCACACGCTCCCACCCTCATTACACTCACAGGCACATGCTCCCACCCTCACACTCATTACATCACAGGCACACACTCCCACACTCACACTCATTACATCACAGGCACACACTCCACACTCACACTCATTACACTCACAGGCACACACTCCCACACTCACACTCATTACACCACAGGCATACACTCCCACACTCACACTCATTACACTCATAGGCACATTTTCTCATACACTCATTACACTCACAGGCACACACTCCCACACTCACACTCATTACATCACAGGCACACACTCCCACACTCACACTCATTACACTCACAGGCACACACTCCCACACTCACACTCATTACATCACAGGCACACACTCCCACACTCACACTCATTACATCACAGGCATACACTCCCACACTCACACTCATTACACTCACAGGCACACACTCCCACACTCACACTCATTACATCACAGGCACACACTCCCACACTCACACTCATTACATCACAGGCATACACTCCCACACTCACACTCATTACACTCACAGGCACACACTCCCACACTCACACTCATTACATCACAGGCACACACTCCCACACTCACACTCATTACATCACAGGCATACACTCCCACACTCACACTCATTACACTCACAGGCACACGCTCCCACACTCACACTCATTACACTCACAGGCACATGCTCCCACACTCACACTCATTACATTACATCACAGGCACACGCTCCCACATTCACACTCATTACATCACAAGCACACGCTCCCACACTCACACTCATTACATCACAGGCACACACACCCACACTCACACTCATTACATCACAGGCACACGCTCCCACACTCACAATGTTCGACGGGAGCAGAAATCCAGGAGCTGAGGGCACGGTGAATACCAGGGACCCGCTGACAAGCAAGGACCACGTGTGGCCTCCCGGGCCTGGTGAGAGCCTCGAGGGGAACGCACTGCAATGTGAAAGGGCCCATTTTAAAGACCCAGGTGTCCTGAGGCCTCATCTCAGCCTAGATTCCCTCAAAGACCCGCCCTGCCTCCCCTCTTTCTTACTCTCAGAAACATAGAATTGCCCAGAGCATCCTTAGGGCATTCCACATAGTGATGTGCACTCCCTGCAAATTTCTATGCTTAACACCGACGGACCAAGATTCGGAAAGTTCTGGTGATCACGAAGCAGGAGGTATAGGATGTCACTTCTGAGATTCCTCCGGCCTCCACACCCTCTACTCTCTCACACTCATTCTGAGGTCCACCGGCCACTGTGGTGTGAGCTGTCCCGCAGAGAGGGGCACAGGGCAGGGAATGAGGGCAGCTGCTGGCCAGCAGCCAGCAAGAAAGCGAAGCTCACCAGCAACCTTGTCCGTGAGCCTGGAATCATCCTCCCCCAGTCCAGCCTCTGATGAGACCGCAGCCCAGGTCACCGGGCCTCAGCCACGTGGGGAACCTGGAGACGGGCACCAGCTGAGCAGCACGCGGAGTCCCAGCCGCCGGAAACTCTGAGATAGCCGGTGTTCAGTATGCACATGCGTTACGTTTGGGTGATTTGTTACACAACAGGTAACGAAGACAGTGTAAGGAGGACGTGTTAACGTGTTAAAAATAGCTTCAGCTTTTCCCTACGTTGAGGAAGAATCGCCTTCTATTAATTCATTTAATTTTCACTCGGTGAGAATTTTTGTGAGCCGCTTGTAAAAAACAAACCAATGGAGCTTCTGCCATTCAAATCACCTCGTCAGGTCCTACCCTGCTTTGAACGGGATGTTAACACGTCCTCCTTACTTTCAAGTTTTACCTTTTCAAGTCTTAAAAGTGAGGGGAAGAGAAGAGCCGAGACCCTTCCTCTGGCTCACAGCTCCTGCTCTGTCCACAGCGAGCGTGTTGCCTGGTCCGGCTTCAGCCTCGTGCCTGTCGGGCCCTTAGCTGCCTCCCCGCGGCAGGAAGCCTGCTCCTTCTCAGACCTCCGGCTCTAGCGGTCCCACAGTGCGATCCTGCGCGGGCTCCAAAGAGCTGTGATTTGGTGAATTAAGGCTTCGGTGCCTGCGGGGGGATGACGGGATCATGACATTTTTCTCATTCCTGCCCCGCGGGCGGCCACGCTGAGCCTCGCCCAGCAGCCAGCGAAGCCAGCCCCGAGTCCAGCTCTGCTCTCCGCGGCGGCGGTCGGGTTAGCCGTCGGTCTTGGGTGTTTTCTGCAAAGAGCGGGTGAGTGGTCACAGGGCTCATCAGAGGAGGCTCTGAGTCCCACTCTGCCCACGACAGACCCCGTGGAAACCCGAAGCGACCTTCTGGGCGCCCACGCGCCTCCTCCCTCACAAGCTGCCTGTGCTGGGAGCGCCGGGGTAATTTCTAGAAAGGATGCACGAGGAGGGTTTCCATCCGTCAGCACGGGTGGCCCGGGCCCTGCGGCTGGGGGGGCCCTTTTCTCTGTGGGAGGAGGGGGGGCCCTGGGCTGGATGCTGTGGGGCTCCTCGCCTCCGTGCAGAGGCGGGCGGGAGGGAGGCCTGCTGGCCCCTCTGTGCATCCCCAGCTCCCCCTGCAGCCCTCCCCCTCCTGGAAGCTGCGACCTCCCACCCGGCGGCCTGCATGCTGTGCCCCCTGCCCCCCGGCTCTCCATCCCCCTGTCCTTGTCCGGATCAGTCCTGCCCCGAGTCCGCGCCCGCCCCTCACTTCCCGCAACGGCGTGCTCACTGGCACCTACTTCCACTCGCACGTGAATGCCAGGAGGACATGACTGTCACCCCACATGGACGTGCCGGCACGCAGCCATCAGGCAGCAATGAAGGCAGAATCGATGAAGGGCTGGGTCAGTCAGGTCGCTGAGCAGAAGGACAGAGAGAGAAGCTGTGACACAGCAGCCCAGCGGCCGGGCTGTGAGAACACAGGAGGCACCGTCACACGCAGGAGCGCGGGCGCCGGAGCGAGGGCCGGGCTGGTGTGAGGGAGCAGCACTGGCTGCGCGCCCGGCCCCCTGGGACAGCTCTCCGCCTCTCGGGGTGCGGGATGGAGCCGTGCCGGGGACCGTATGTCCAGGAGCCACTCTGTGTCCTCTCTTCTCGCAGGAACATGTAGAAGGGGTGGCCGGGGGGAGCCAGGCCCGACGCCCCCCGTGGCCCCCCACTCCCGAGGGGGGAACAGGGAGTGTCCACGGCACCAGGTGGAACCGGGGCATGAGAAGCCGCTGTCACTGAGCGGCAGCGGCAGTGGAGGGGAAGTGATGGGAGCCTAGTCCTTAGGGGAACAGCATGCTCACACCCGACGCAGCGCGAGGACCCTTCTGACGATGACGTGTTGCTGCGGCTCCGCCCCTGCGAAGCTGTGCGAGCCGTGCGCAGGGAGAGGACAGACGGACGGTGTGACCTTGGGCTTGGTCTGGATGTGCTCTTCCCCTTTAGGGCCCAGACTCTGCAAAGGAGGCGTGCGAGCAGCCTGCCCCCCACCCTCCACCCTGCCCGCTGGGTGAAGGGAAGCCCATCCCCCGGCCTTCTGATTTATTTATTTTAAAAACCATTTTTTATTGATTTTTTTTTTAAAGGGAGAGAGGGGAAGGGAGAGGGAGAGAGATAGAAACATCGATGAGAAAGAATCATCAATGGGCTGCCTCCTGCACAACCCCTACCGGGAATCAAGCCTGCAACCCGGGCCTGTGCCCTGACCCGGAATCAAGCCATTGGAGACTCAGGTGGGAGTGGGAGGGGCGGGGGTTGGTAACGACCCTGTGAGACACATGAGCAGAGGGCCTTCGAGATGAGATAACGGGTCGCCCGGCAGTACCGAGAGCCGACCCAGCTCACGGCAGCGTTTGCGGTGACGCCGGCCCTCCCGGACGTGCAGAAGGCAGGAGCCCGAGAGCGGTCGGGGAGACTGCCTGGCGGGCTGCTTGGAGGGAACAATGCGCTCAGCCGCTCAGCCTCACTGATCGAGCGCTTGGCAAAGGACTCCTGCCGGTGGCGGTGCCGTCCCGCCGGCGGAGACCCAGGGGCACAGCAGACGGACGTGCTCTCTAAGCTGCTGGGTGCGTCCGCACGGCCAGGACAGGGGCAGAGGAATCGAAGGCTGACTGGGTGCAGCGGTCACAGGTGGTGAGGACCGACGCGGCCCGATGCGTCGAGAAGGGACCTCACCTCGAGGCAGCCACAGCGGGGGACCCGCTGACGGGGCCACCTTCGCATGGGTGGGGTGGACATCTGAGCCTGGGGGCCTGTGGCCATGTGGGGGGCACCGTTTTCCAGTTGGCCTGCCCACAGGGGACACCTTTTGGGATTTGCATAAAAGCCCTGTATAGGCCGAGCTGAAGGTCACAGGGAAGGGCTAGGATGGCCTGAGCCAGAGCCGGGGCTGTGGCCAGAGAGAATGTCAGCCTTCAAGACTTGGGAGTTGGGTGGCATTTGAAGAAGGAAGCAGGGAAGGAAATAAAATGAACAGTGGGGACTGGAATCGGTGCCGAGAGCTAACTCCCTGGTGGAGGGGCGGGAGGCAGACAGGGCGGAGGGAGATGGCAAAGACACTCGTGGGAGGAGGTGGTGTCCTTGTCACTCGGGGACCAGGGCAGCGTCTTCCCCGCCCCCCTTGCCGACACCCCCCGGTGGCTTTGCGGTTCTCTGGTCTCCAGCGGCCCCAGCCCCGCTTTAACCTCTGCGGGTAAATCTCCTTAAGGTTTTGGCTCGGATCCCCCAAAACAGTAAAGCAAAGAGCTTTCTCGTGTCGGTTCTTTTTTATTTGTGTGTCTCATTAACATTAAATGCATGATGTTGCAACAGCAATATAATTGATGACTTAATGGGCTGAATTTAAATTCAAGTAATATCTCCATTCATCTAAAAGCTATCCCTTAAAAGTCTGTAAAATTAATTTATTGAAAAAATTCCAACATAACTCTGCCAGGAACTCTCCGCTGAATAATCACGCCATAGATTTCCAACTCCTTCTCTCCTCCTTCTGATCCGCTCACACCTTCTTCCTGCACATGCGCTGGCCAAGACGTGACCCAAAACCTCGACGCATGAGGTTCTGCACCGTGAGTCTCCAAAACCCCCCAAATCCACAGAGGTGTTTAGAGAGAAAGACAGAACGCCAGTGAGACAGGCAGCATGCGGGATGTCGTTGGAAGAGTCACCAGAAAGGAAGGCGGGCCTGGCCGGCGGGGCTCGGTGGTTGAGCATCGACCTATGAACCAGGAAATCACGATTCGAGTCCCAGTCAGGGCACAGGCCCGGGTGGCCGGCTTGATCCCCAGTGGGGGGCGTGCAGGAGGCAGCCGATCCATGATTCTCTCTCCTCATTAATGTTTCTCTCTCTCCCTCTCCCTTCCTCTGGAATCAATAATATATATATATATATATATATATATATATATATATATATATATATATATATTTTAAAAAAAGAAAAAGGAAGGCGGGATGTGCCTGTGCTGAGCCTTGGAGCCCCTGCTGCCTGGGTGCCGAGCCCCAGGAGAGCTGTGCGCCCGCGTGTGGGAAGGAGAGAGAAGTCACAGGTCTGGCTCTGCTCCTTTAAATGCTTAAATTACAGTGGTTCTCAACCTTCCTAACGCCGTGACCCTTTAACGCAGTTCCTCATGCTGTGGTGACCCCCAATTTCATGGTTACAAACTGAACATAATTAAAGCATAGTGATTAATCACAAAAACAGTATGTAATTATATATGTGTTTTCCGATGGTCTTAGGCGACCCCTGTGAAAGGGTCGTTCAACCCCAGGATGTGTTTGTCTCCTGGGGCTGCCGTAACCAATTCCCGAAAACTCGGGGGCTTAGGAGACGGAAATTATCCCCTCAGAGTTCTGGCGCCCAAGTTCCCTCTGAAATGACGGTGCCAGCAGAGCCTCGCCCCGAAGGCCCAGAGGAGGACTGTCCCCGGCTCTTCCGGCTTCGGAGCCTCCAGTGCTCCTTGGCTTGTGGCCCCACCACACCACCCTCTGCCTCCACCTTCACGTGTGTGTGTGTGTCTGTGTGTGTGTGTCTTCTCTTCTCTCTCTTATCAGGACACTTGTCACTGGGTTTAAAACCCACCTGGATAATCCAGAATGGCCTCCGCTCCCCCCTCTCCTCTATGAGACTAGAGCCAAAGAGAGAAACCACCCAGTTACAAATGAAAGGGGGTTTGTGTTTTGTTTTTTCCTTTCTTTTTAAAGTGGAATTTCATCTCTCTGCTTTCCCGTGATTGAAAATTTTAGAAAATACAGGAAAACGGAGGAAGCAGTTGCCAGGTGGCCCTCACTCATCGGGAAAAACACACGCATTAGTAACGTTTTGGGGAACCGCTCCGCAGTGACGTTTCTGCGAGTAGAAATCTTCATTGACAGACGGAGACTGGGCGTCTGAAGAGCCATAGCCAGACAGAGCCAGGGCTTGGTAGGCGTGATGGCTCCTTTTGCTTAAAGATGCAGTAAGAATTTTTTCATATCATGACCTTGACAACATGATTTTTGTAGGGTTTTTTTTTTTTAATGAAATTTCAAACTTATAGGAAAACTTCAAGACACATTCAAAGTCAAGTTCAAAGAAATGTATATACTCCCCTCCCCCCCAAAGCCCCCAAGAGTGAATTGCAAATATCATGCTCCTTTATCCCCAAATACTTCAGGGTGTGTTTCCTGAGCACCAGACCCTTCTCTTACAAAATCACAGCATCGTTATCCGAGCCCAGGCATGGCCCGTCCATACAAATGCCGTTATCTAATCCCCAGCCCATTGCCAAATCCCTGCAGTTGTCCTAGGACGGTGTTCACAGCTACTTCTCTTTTCCCAGGCCAGAATCTAATCAGGATCGTGCGTTGCAAGAATAATTTAGTAGATGTATCGAGCCCCGCCACCTGCGCTTCTGAGTTTCACTAACCGGTTCGTCTTCCTGAACGTTGATGTTTGACCCCTCATTTTTCTTTTCTGTAAGGAATGCTACTGCCGATGTCTCGCTCCTAAACCTTCGAGCCCACCCCCTTAATAATCTGAGAACAAATTAACATTTTCGACCCACGGGAAATTGCCATTTTTGTCGGTCAACATGATCGAATGGTGGTTATTGCATTTGTTTCGCTTAATTAGGAAAGTGGGATTCCTCGGGCGAAGGGAATCACGGAGGCGTCTGGCGGATCCCACCAAGCTGCCCTCCTGGGCGGTCAGGGTGCGCCTTCCTGCGGAGGTGATGGCCCGGTTCCTGCCATTCTCACCGGTATATTGATGTTGAAAGCGTTAGTTTGGTGGGGAAATCATGTCATTGTTTTAATTTACACTTTTAAGAACCAGGATTTTAACTAGTTAAGGCCTAGTGACCATTCACGTCTTTCGTTTTGCGAATTTGTCGTTCTTGCCTCTGTTTTCCTCCCACTGAGTTCATCGCTATAGAGTTGATTTGGGGGTTTTGCATGCTAAGGACTTAACCCTTTATGTACTCACCCAGTTTCCCACTTGCTTTTTTTAATTTATTTGTTGCTTATTCTACTTTCTGAAGACTTCATCTTTAAGAGTAAGTCTACAGTCTTTAATAATAAAAGCATAATATGCTAATTAGACCGGATGTCCTTCCCGGCGACCTTCTGGACAAAGCCCGGTCCCGGGTGCCAGAGGGAAGCCAGTGCCGGCAGCCGGCGAAGGAAGGCCTGCTCTTGCACGAATTTGGTGCATCGGGCCTCTGGCTCCTCGATAATCAGGAAGGCCTGCTTCCTCCCCCGGCAGATTCGGGTGCAGTCGCCCACGCTGTGCTTCGTGGTGGGTTTTCAGGTTGAGCAGGCACCACCGGACGGCTCATTGCAAAGCCCCGGCCACGGGCCACCAGGACGCGTCCCGAGAGCCAGCAACACGGCATGGAAGGGGTGAATACCAGCTCTGCAGAGAGCTCCGTCTCCCTGCTTCACCCCCGCACGACGCTCTGGTTATTAGAGCCCCTCAAAGCTCTGCCTGGGCAGCAGCGAGAGAAGACGCCATCCTGCCTGGCTGCCTTCCTGCAGGGAGCACCCTTCAAGGTCAGACTGTCCCCGAGGCACTGTCCCCTGTCCCCAGGTCCATGTGTTTCTGAAGTCACCTACACCTGTGGTCCACCTACACCTGTGGTCCCCGGCCCCCGCGGTCCCCTGCCCCTGCCGTCCCCTGCCCCGGCTCTCTGCAGAGCTCTGGGCACAGGTGTAGGAGGGAAGGCCTACACGTGCTTCTTACAAGCTGACTTGATCTCAGACAATTTCAAATCCACCAGCACGCCTGCTGCCGGCAGACGCCGTTGGCCTCCGCTGTGAGTAGAAGCGACAGGGCCTGCCCATGAGGGTTCAGGCCCCTGTGCTCTCGCTGTGACTGTTCAAAGCCCATTGGCGGGGCCAGGCGGGGCTCCCAGGCGGGGCTCCCGGGGGGGCTCCCAGGCGGGGCTCCCAGGCGGGGCTCCCAGGCCAGTCCCGGGCGTCCTCTGCAGTCCGTGCCCCGAAATCCAACGCCGGACTGGACGCTTCAACAGAAGGAGGGGTCGCGGGGCCTGCAGAACATTCCAGAATATAGCCTTGCACAAGCCTCCGCGGACGAATGACCCAGGCTCCTCGGGCCACCCCTGTCCAGAGGGCCGCCCGCCCACCCGGGAGGCTCCCTCGGGTGCACACCCGCCGTTGTGAGGCCTCACAGCCGGAGGGAGGGGGCTCTCCCAGCGTGGGCAGCCGGAGGAGGAGAGGCCGCGCCCTCGGGGGGAGGAGAGTCCACAAGAGCCGGGGTCACACCCCGTGGCGAGCCTCAGGCCAAGGCGCAGCGAGGTGGGTGCCCGGGGAGGGAGCCCTGCGGGCTGAGGACCAGTGCGGGTCCCTGCTCACCGGGCCGCGGGGCCTGCCTGGCGGCCGTGCAAACTCAGAACCTACAGGAACCACAAAGGGCGAAAACAAAACTTTTAACTGAAAGCAGGTGTTTGTGGCGGGCAGTCGTATCCTGGGCCAGGTTCCTCCCTGACACAGGTCAGCCTTTACCCTGAGGGGGCCTGTCTGTGTCTTGTGTCTAAGAGAACAGCCTGTGGAAGGTCAGGGTCACTGTCACTTCCCTCTTTCTGGACCCCTCGGGGCGCAACCAATGGCCCGGGGCTGACCACAGGTGCCCTCCCGGTTATTGTCGGTTCATCGTTGGCTGTTACCCTCCTGCGTCCACCTGGGGAACAGAAGCAGGTGTCTGTCATTGTCCTTTCTCTCCAACCAGAGCTTCCCCTCGCTTTCTCCCGCCTCCCTAATCCCGCGCCCGGGGAGGGCCTGTACCCGCTTCCGTCTCCTTTGAAGGTGATGGGGGACGCCCGCCTTCTCCGGAGCTACATTCCACAGGCCGAGGTCCTGCTTCCCGGTCATTGTCGACGGTTTGGCCCAAATAAACTCACAACCATTCTTTACAGGTTTGAATGTTTCTTACGCTAACGGGGCCACGGTCCGGGGGGACTCAGCCTACCGCAGCCCGCTGACCACCTGCCCCCGACACCCTGCCTTTGCCAGGACCCAAACCCAGGGCCAGGAGGAAATGGGTGCTCGGCCGGGTGCCAGGCACAGCCACTGTCACTGCGTCTGGAAACCAAGGCCACATAACTTACTCTGTTTTCCTGAATCAAATGTGTTTGTATTTATTATTTGTTTTATTAATGTTATTTTATGAATCTTTATTGTTGAAACTATCACAGATGTCCCTTTTCCCCCCATCAACCCCCTCCAGCCCACCTCCGTCCCCACCCCCCGCCCCAGGCCCTCACCCCCTACTGTCTGCGTCCATGGGTGATGCATAGATGCACACAAGGTCTTTGGTTGATCACCTCCCACCCACCCACCCTCTCCCGCCTTCCCTCTGAGATTCCACACTCTGTTCCATACCTCCGTGTCTCTGGATCCACTCTGTTCATCAGTTTATTTTGTCACTTAGATTCCACACGTGAGTGAGATCATGTGATGCTTGTCTTTCTCTGACTGACTGACTTCACTTAGCATGATACTCCCCAGGTCCCTCCATGCTGTCTCACAGGGTAGAGATCCTTCTTTTTTACTGCTGCATAGGATTCCATGGTGTAGATCAGGGGTCCTCAAACTTTTTAAACAGGGGCCAGTTCACTGTCCCTCAGACCGTTGGAGGGCCGGACTATAATTTAAAAAAAAACTATGAACAAATTCCTATGCACACTGCACATATCTTATTTTGAAGTAAAAAAACAAAATGGGAACAAATACAATATTTGTATTTGCATGTGGCCCACGGGCCGTAGTTTGAGGACCCCTGCTGTAGATGTTCCTCAGCTTTTTATCCACTCATTGACTGATGGGCACGTGGGCTGTGTCCAGGTCTTAGCCATTGTGACCTGAGCTGCTGTGAGCACAGGGTGCATGCATTCTTCCTGAGTGGTGCTTCCGGTTTCTTGGGATAGATTCCTAGAAGTGGGATCCCTGGGTCAGAAGGAAGTTCCATATTTAATTTTTTGAGGAAACTCCATACTGTTCTCCACAGGGGCTGCCCCCGTCTGCATTCCCACCAGCCGTGCTCGAGGGCTCCCTTATCTCCACGTCCTCGCCAGCACTTGTCATTTGTTGGATTTGTTGGTGGCAGCCATTCTGACAGGTGTGAGATGGTACCTCATTGTCGTTTTAATTTGCATCTCCCTGATGACCAGTGACTTGAGCATGTTTTCATGTCCCTTGGCCTCTGTGTGTCCACTTTGGAGAAGTGTCTCTTTAGGTCCTTTGCCCATTTTATAACTGGCCTAGAGGCCCGATGCCCAAAGCAAGAGCTGGCCTTCCTTCCACCGGCTGCCGGCACCGGCTTCCCTCTGGCACCCAGGACCCGGGCTTCCCTCACAGCCCCGGCTTCGTCCAGAAGGGTCATCCGGAGGGATGTATGGTCTAATTAGCATATTACACTTTTATTATTATAGATTGTTTGTCTTCCTTCTGTTAAGTTGTACGAGTTCCTTATATATTTTGGATATTAACCCTTTATCAGGTGTATCATTGCCAGATATGTTCTCCCATACAGTGGGCTCCCTTTTCATTTTGTCGATGGTGTCTGTTGCTGTGCAAAGCTTTTTATTTTGATGAAGTCCCATTTGTTTATTTCTCCTTAGTTTCCTTTGCCTTACGGGATGTATCCATAAACATATTGCTACGAGAGATGTCTGAGATTTTGCTGCCCGTGGTTTCTTCTAGGATTTTTATGGTTCCCCAACTTAACATTTAGGTTTGTTATCCACTTTTAGTTTATTCTTGGGTATGGTGTAAGTTGATAGTCTAGTTTCATTTTTTGCATGTATCTGTCCAATTTTCCCAGCACCATTTATTGAAGAGACTGTCTTGACTCCATCGTATGTTCTTGCCTCCTTTGTCAAATATTGAGAATAATGGCTTGGGTCGATTTCTGGGGTCTCTGTTCTGTTCCAATGGTCTATATGCATGTTCTTGTGTCAGTACCAGGCTGTTTTGAGAACAGTGGCTTGTAGTATAACTAGGTATCTGGTATTGTGATTCCTCCAACTTTGTTCTTTCTCAAGATTACCGTGGCTATGGGGTCTTTTTTGGTTCCCTATATACTTTTGGAGTATTTGTTGTAGACCTGTGAAATATGGTGTTGATATTTTAATAGGGATTGCATTGAATCTGTAGATTGCCGTGGGTAATATGGACATTTTAATGTTGTTGATTCTACCCATCCATGAACACAGAATATTCTTCCACTTGTTTATATCATCTTCTATCTCTTTTTTCAATGTCCTGTAGTTTTCCAAGTACAAGTATTTTACCTCCTTGGTTAAGTTTACTTCTAAGTATCTTAATGTTTTTGTTACAATGGTAAATGGGATTTTTTTAATTTCTCTTTCTAAGAGTTCATGATCCTATATAATAAAAGGCTAATATGCAAATAGACCAAACAGCCGAACAACTGAACAACCGGTCACTATGATGTGCGCTGACCACCAGGGGGCATGCATGGAACATGGCAGGCGTCGGCCGCAGCAGGATGGTGGAGCAGGTGAGCGGGGGCGCCAGACCAAGGTGGGGTCTGGTCGCAGGCATCGGGGTGAGCCTCTGGTGGTCACTGAAAATTCTTTGCTCCCACGTGCTGCGGTCCCGCCTGGCACTCACACCTGCTGCTGGCGCCGGCCCCCTTGCACCTGCTGCTGGCGCCCAGCACTGGCCCCAGTCACCCCTGAGGGCTTCTCCACCTCCCCCTGCTCCTGAGGGGTGATTGCCATCAGCAGGTGTGAGCGGGAGCAGCGCTGTCAACATGTGGGAGCAGCAGCGGCAGTGGGAGTGGGGCAGCAGGCAAACAGGAGACCGGGGACCGAGGTGGGAGGGGTGGAGGATGGGCCAAGACCCGCCCCTGTGCCCACTGCAGCCTCTCAGCCCACAGTTCCTTTCAAGGTGCATGAATTCGTGCACTGGGCCCCTAGTCCTATATAATAAAAGGCTAATATGCAAATCAACCTAAAGGCAGAACGACCGGCTGCTATGACATGTACTGACCACCAGAGGGCAGACATTTGATGCATAAGCTGCCCCCTGGTGGTCAGTGCGCTCCCACAGGGGGGAGCACTGCTCAGCCAAAAGCCGGGCTCACGGCTGGCGAGTGCAGTGGTGGTGGTAGGAGCCTCTCCCGCCACCACGGCAGTCAGACATCCCTGAGGGCTCCAGGACTGCAATAGGGTGCAGGCCAGGCTGAGGGACCTCCCCGACTGCACAAATTTCATGCACTGGGCCCCTAGTTGGTATATAAAAAAAAAACATCAATTTTTGGGTGTTGATTTTGTATCCTGCTACATTGCCAAATTCCTTTATTAAATCTAGTAGTTTTTTGGTGGAATCTAGGGTTTTCTATGTACAGTATCATGTCATCTGCAAATAATGAGAGTTTTACTTCCTCCTTTCTAATTTGGATACCTTTTATTTCTTTTCCTTGTCTGATCACTGTGGCTAGGACTTCCAGTACTATCTATGTGTATAAAAGCCTAAGTGACCAAATGACCGAATGACCGAATGACCAGTTGACCAGTCACTATGATGTACACTGACCACCAGGGGGTAGATGCTCAACTCTGGAGCTGCCCCCTGGTGGTCAGTGTGCTCTGACAGCCAACCTCCATGGCTGGCCAACCTCCCGTGGTCCCTCCCAGTCATCTGGCCCCGATGAGCCCTGATGGGCCCCGATTGGGACTGGGCAAGATGGCCCTGATCAGCCCCAATCGCCAGCCAGGCCAAGGGACCCCCCGCCTCTGTGCACAAATTCATGCACCAGGCCTCTAGTGTTGAATAAGAGTAGTGAAAGCAGACACCCCTGTCTTGTTCCTGTTCTTAAGGGAAATGGTTTTAGTTTTTGCCCATTGAGTATGATGTTGGCTGTAGGTTTGTCATATATGGCCTTTATCATGTTGAGATATGCTCCCTGTGTTGCCACTTTGCTGAGAGTTTTTATAAAAAAATGGGTGTTGGATTTTGTCGAATGCTTTTTCTGTGTCTATTGATATGCTCATGTGATTTTTGTCTTTCAATTTGTTTATGTGATGTATCACGTTTATTGGCTTGCAAATATTGTATCAGCCTTGATCCCTGGAATGAATCCCACTTGATCATGGTGTAGGATCTTTTTAATATATTGCTGGATACGATTTGTTAATATTTTGTTGAGGATTTTAGCATCGATGTTCATCACAGATATTGGCCTGTAATTCTCTTTCTTTCTGTGTCTTTATCTGGTTTTAGAATTAAGCTGATGCTGGCCTCATAGAAAGAGGTTGGAAGTGTTCCTTCCTCTTGGATTTTCTGAAATAGTTTGAGGAGGATAGGTGTCAGTTCTCCTTTGAGTGTTTGGTAAAACTCCCCTGTGAAGCCGTCTGGACACAGGCTTTTGTTTGCTGGGAGTTTTCTGATTACTCTTCTATTTCATCAGTTGTATTGGCCTATTCAGGTTTTCTGATTCTTCCTGATTCAGTTTTGGGAGATTATATTTTTCTAGGAATTTTTCCATTTCATCCGCATTGTCCAGCTTGTTGGTATAGTATTTTCTTAGAATCCTTTGTATTTCTGTGATGTCAGTGGTTACTTCTCCACTTTTGTTTCTGATTTTATTTATTTGGGTCCTATCTTTTTGTTTCTTGGTGAGTCTGGCTAATGGTTCATCAATCTTGTATATTCTTTTAAAGAATCAGCTCTCGGTTTCATTGATTTTTTTTATTAATTTTTTTTTAGTCTCTCTGTCATTTATTTCTACTCTAATCTTTATTATTTCCTTCCTCCTACTTACTCTGGGCTTTTCTTGTTGTTCTCTTTCTAGTTCTTTAAGTTGTAGGGTTAAATAGTTTATTATTACTTTTTCTTGTGTTTTTGTTTTGTTTGTTTTTGAGGTAGGCCTATAGTGCTATTAACTCTCAGGACTGCTTTTGCAGTGTCCCAGAGATTTGGGGTTGTTGTGTGTTCATTTTCATTTGTTTTCAGAATGTTTTTATTTATTTCTTTATCTCATTGGTAACCCATTCATTGTTTAATAACATGTTATTTAGCCTTCATGTGTTTGAATGTTTTTGGATGTTTTTACTGTAGTTGATTTCTAATTTCATTCCACTGTGATCTGCGAAGGTGCTTGATATGATTTCAATCTTCTTGAACTTGTAGAGACTTGTTTTGTATCCTAACATGTGGTCTATCTTTGTCAATGGTCCATGTGCACTTGAGAAGAATGTATATACTGCAGCTTTGGGATGAAATGTTCTATAAATGTCGATTAAATACATCTGATCAAGTGGGTCCTTTAGAGTCACAGTTGCCTTGTTAAGTTTTTGTCTGGAAGATCTATCCAGTGAAGTCAGTGGGTGTTAATGTCCCCAACTATGACTGTGTTCTTGTCCATCTCTCCATTAAAGTCCTCTAGAAGTTATTTTATATATTTAGGGGCACCTATATATGTTTACCAGGGTTATATCCTCTTGTTGGATCGATCCCTTTAGTATTATGCAGTGTCCTTTGCTGTCTCCTGTGATGCCTTCATTTTGAAGTCTATTTTGTCAGATATGAGTATTGCTACTCCAGCTGTTTTTTCTTTTCCATTTGCATGGAAAAATTTTTTCCATCCTTCACGCTCATCCTGTGTGAGTCTTGTGTTCTGAGGTGGGTCTCTTGTAGACAGCATATAGTTGGCTCATGTTTTTTGTATCCATTCAGCTACCCTATGTCTTTTTATTGGAGCATTTAATACATTTACATTTAAGGTTATTTTTGATTGGTACTTATTTATTGCCATTTTAATTCTGTTTGCCTAGGTTTCTCTCTCTATTTCTTCTTCTCATTAAAGCATTCCCTTTAGCAATCCTTGTAATGGTGGCTTGGTGGTGATGTACTCCTTTAGCTTTTTTATTTTTTGTCTAGGAAGCTCTTTATTTGACCGTCGATTTTGAATGATAGCCTTGCTGGATATAGTAATCTCGGTTTCAGATCCTTGCTTTTCATTACCTTGAGACTTCATGCCATTCCCTTCTGACCTGTAGAGTTTCTGATGAGAAATCAGGTGTCAGTTTTATGAAAGCGCCTTTGCAGACAACAGTTTGCTGCCTTTAAGATTCTCTCTTTGTCTTTAATTTTTGGCATTTTAGTTATGATGTGTCTGGGCGTGGGCCTGTTTGGGTTCTTGCTTGGGACTCTCTGTGCCACCTGAACTTGTGTGACTGTTTCCTTTACCAGGTTAGGGAAGTTTTCTACCATTATTTCTTCAAACACTTTCTCTATCCCTTTCTCCCTTCCTGCCTCTTCTGGCACACCTACTATCCTAACATTGTTACGTTTCACATTGTCCCACAGCTTCCTTAAGCTGTCCTCCTTTATCTCATTTTTTTTCCTTGTTGGTTCTCTGATTGAGTGATTTTTTCAACTCTGTTTTCTAATTCACTGATTCGATCCTCAGCTTCCCCTAATCTTCTGTGCATTCCTCCCAATGTGTTATCTGTGCTATGTCACTCTTTATTTCTGTTTTCTCAGTTACTATATCTTTTCTCATGCTGTTGAGCATCCTTGCCATCATTATGCTGAACTCTCCAGCCGATAAATTTCTTATCTCCATTTCATTTACCTCTTCCTCTGGATAGTTCTCTTATTCTTTCTTTTGGGGGTTGTTTCTTTGTCTCCTTGTTTTGGCTGCCTGTTGGGTTTGTGACTCTGTATTAGGTAGATCTGTTACGCCTCTCACAAAGGGACTGACATTTTAATATCGAGTGGGGAAAGCCATTTCCATCCTGCCCCCTCTTATCTCACAGAGGACTTTACGTGAACAAAGCAATCCAAAGGCAAAGGCGCCAGAGGCACAGGGGAACCTGTACAATGACTAAGCCTGTTATTACACTGAGAGCTGGTCGTGGACTAACCAGCGAGGCTGTAGGCACACACCTACAGCCTCTTTCTCAGACTCCATAGCTGCTGGAATGATAATTCCACTATCGATTATACGTAATTATTAAAATCTCTTTCCCAAATGAAACGCAAGCTAGTTTTCTGGATGGCAGACTGTTATTAACTTATGCAGCTAAATCATCTTAGTAACTATCATGCATGAAAATGGGAAAATTATTTGCCTTTCTATATTGGAACAGTACAAATGAGACAAAAATGAGAAAAAGATGGTTTAAACTAACCCATTAAGATCGAGGATGTAGTTTCAAAGTGATGTTATCCTTTGAATGAAGCATCATAGTGGAACGTTCAGAATCAGGACATGCAAGACAAAGGCATGGGGCAGGCAGGTGTGGGGCCACGGGCAGGTGTGGGAGCCACGGGCAATGTGGGGCCACGGGCAGGTGTGGGAGCCACGGGCAGGTGTGGGGCCACGGGCAGGTGTGGGAGCCACGGGCAATGTGGGGCCACGGGCAGGTGTGGGAGCCACGGGCAGGTGTGGGGCCATGGGCAGGTGTGGGGGCTGTGGGTGGGTGTGGGAGCCACGGGCAGGTGTGGGGCCATGGGCAGGTGTGGGGGCTGTGGGTGGGTGTGGGAGCCACGGGCAGGTGTGGGGCCATGGGCAGGTGTGGAGCCACGGGCAGGTGTGGGGCCATGGGCAGGTGTGGGGGCCGTGGCTGGCTCTGCAGCCGGCAGGGAGGCCCAGCCTCTCCCCTCCATAGCAACCCCTGCCTCAGCACCTTGGTTTCTTTTTTTTTTTTTCATTTTTTAAAATAAAATTTATTGGGGTGACATTGATCAACATGATCATACAGGTTTCAGATGTGGGTTTCTATGTTACAAGATCTGTATATTACACTGTGTTCCCACCACCCAAAGTCAAATCTTCTCCCATCACCATATGTGAGGATCCCTTTCACCCCCCACCCCCTTCCCTCTGGCAATCACCACACCGCTGTTTGTGTCTGAGTTTTGGGTCATGTTTTCTTTCTTTCTTTTTTTTTTTTTAAGAATTTTGTGAGTTTATTTGAGCCAAACTGTCGACATAGGCCGGGAAGCAGAACCTCAATGAATTGAGATAGTGCTCCAGAGAATGGCAGGGTTACATCCGTATTTATGTGTTTTTTTTGTGATTTTTTGTTTTTGTTTTTTTGTTTTTTTGTTTTTATTTTATTGCTTAAAGTATTACAAAGGGTATTACATATGTATCCATTTTATCCCCCCGCCCTAGACAGTCCCCTAGCCTCCCCTATCCCCCAGTGTTTTATGTCCATTGGTTATGCTTATATGCATGCATACAAGTCCTTTAGTTGATCTCTTACCCCCCTACCTCCTGCCCCCCAACCCTCCCCGGCCTTCCCGCTGCAGTTTGACAATCTGTTTGAGGCAGCTCTGCCTCTGTATCTATTATTGTTCAAAAGTTTATAATGGTCTCTATTGTCCATGAATGAGTGAGATCATGTGGTATTTTTCCTTTATTGACTGGCTTATTTCACTTAGCATAATGCTCTCCAGTTCCATCCATGACATTGCAAATGGTAGGAGTTCCTTCCTTTTTACAGCAGCATAGTATTCCATCGTGTAGATGTACCACAGTTTTCTAATCCATTCATCTACTGATGGGCACTTAGGCTGTTTCCAGATCTTAGCTATGGTGAATTGTGCTGCTATGAACATAGGGGTGCATATATCCTTTCTGATTGGTGTTTCTGGTTTCTTGGGATCTATTCCTAGAAGTGGGATCACAGGGTCAAATGGGAGTTCCATTTTCAGTTTTTTAAGGAAACTCCATACTGTCTTCCATAGTGGCTGCACCAGTCTGCATTCCCACCAGCAGTGCACAAGTGTTCCTTTTTCTCCACATCCTCTCCAGCACTTGTCGTTTGTTGATTTGTTGATGATAGCCAGTCTGACAGGTGTGAGATGGTACCTCATTGCTGTTTTGATTTGCATCTCTCGGATGATTAGTGACTTTGAGCATGTTTTCATATGTCTCTTGGCTTTCTGAATGTCCTCTTTTGAAAGGTGTCTATTTAGGTCCTTTGCCCATTTTTTGATTGGATTGTTTATCTTCCTTTTGTTAAGTTGTATGAGTTCCCTATAAATTTTGGAGATTAGGCCCTTATCAGATATGACATTGGCAAATATGTTTTCCCACACAGTGGGTTTTCTCGTTGTTTTGTTGATGGTTTCTTTTGCTGTGCAGAAGCTTTTTATTTTGATGTAGTCCCATTTGTTCATTTTTTCTTTAGTTTCAAGTACCCTAGGAGCTGTATCAGTGAAGAAATTGCTTCGGCATATGTCTGAGATTTTGTTGCCTTTGGATTCTTCTAGAATTTTTATGGTTTCCCGTCGTACATTTAAGTCCTTTATCCATTTTGAGTTTATTTTTGTGTATGGTGTAAGTTGGTGGTCTAGTTTCATTTTCTTGCATATATCTGTCCAATTTTCCCAACACCATTTATTGAAGAGACTATCTTGGCTCCATTGTATGTTCTTGCCTCCTTTGTCAAATATTAATTGAGCATATTGGTTCGGGCCGATTTCTGGGCTCTCTATTCTATTCCATTGATCTATATGCCTGTTCTTGTGCCAGTACCAGGCAGTTTTGAGAACAGTGGCTTTGTAATACAGCTTGATATCTGGTATTGAGATCCCACCTACTTTGTTCTTTTTCAGGATTGCTGCAGCTATTCGGGGTCTTTTTTTATTCCAGATGAATTTTTGGAAAGTTCATTCTAGATCTCTGAAGTATGCCGTTGGTATTTTAATGGGAAGTGCGTTGAATTTATAGATTGCTTTGGGTAGTATGGACATTTTAATGATGTTGATTCTACCAATCCATGAACACGGTATGTTCTTCCATCTGTTTATGTCTTCCTCTATATCTTTTTTCAACGTCCTGTAGTTTTCTGAGTAGAGGTCTTTTACCTCTTTAGTTAAGTTTATTCCTAGGTAGCTTAATTTTTTTGGTGCAATTGTAAACGGGATTGTTTTTATAATCTCTCTTTCTGAAAGTTCACTATTGGTGTATAGAAATGCCTCAGATTTCTTGGGGTTAATTTTGTATCCTGCTACATTGCCAAATTCATGTATTAAGTCTAGTAGCTTTTTGATGGAATCTCTAGGGTTTTGTATGTATAATATCATGTCGTCTGCAAATAAGGACAGTTTTACTTCCTCTTTTCCAATTTGGATGCCTTTTATTTCTTCTTCTTGCCGAATTGCAATGGCTAACACTTCCAGTACTATGTTGAACAGGAGTGGTGAGAGGGGGCATCCCTGTCTTGTTCCTGTTCTTAGGGGAAATGGTGTTAGTTTTTGTCCATTGAGTATGATGTTGGATGTGGGCCTGTCATATATGGCTTTTATTATGTTGAGGTATGATCCTTCTACTCCCACCTTGCTGAGAGTTTTTATCAAAAATGGGTGTTGAATTTTGTCAAATGCTTTTTCTGCATCAATTAATATGACCATGTGGTTTTTTTCTTTCAATTTGTTTATGTGATGTATCACGTTTATTGATTTGTGGATATTGTACCATCCTTACATCCCTGGGATAAATCCTACTTGGTCATGGTGTATGATCTTTCTGATGTACTGCTGGATCCAATTTGCTAAGATTTTGTTGAGGATTTTGGCATCTATGTTCATGAGGGGCAGTTTCTGCTTCCTAGCTCTGCTCTGAGAAAGATGGGACCAGCTTGTTCACTGAACCACAAGGACCACCGTGCTCCTTTGCCGGGGAAATGTGAATGTCAGTGAGAGACTTCACTCCTAGTGAAAGGACAGAGCAGGACTGATGGCTGTGTCCTTAACCCCTCTTCCAAGAAAAAAGCCGCAGGGTGTATAAGTTACTCAGCCCGCCCTTATCTTGGCCAATGGGAAAGCGGGGGAAACTAGCCCAAGGCCAAAAGTATGCTGGCCACCCCCCCCCCCCCGTCTTTGTGTAACCAGACACTAGCTGCACCCTGCCCCAACCCCCGACCCCAAGCCCTATAAATTCTTTGTTCTCTTGGGATTCGGGGCTCTCTCTTGCACCCAGTAATGGAGGCAAGGGGGGGACCAAGCGAGCTTGTATAAGAGACCCTCTGCTTTTGCATCGGACTGGCTCCCTGGCGTGGTTTCTTGGGGATCTTGAATTCTGGGCGTAACATTTTGGGGGCTCATCCGGGATCCCCAACACCATCGAGGGGACCCCCAGTCCGGAGGGCCTGACTGACCGCGGTAGGTCTTGTTTGTGTCATGTGTGTTTTGTTTTGTATCTATCTTGTGTGAGCTCACTTCTGAAATCTGTAATCGTAATCGCCCGCATGATCTAGGGGATCAAGTGCGGGAGGAGTCGGGGGACGCCTCGATCCTCCATCTGAAGAGGGGAAATTTTGCTTCCGCGGAGTCGGAAGGTCTGTAGGAACCCCTCAATCTGAGAAAAGGCGGGTCGCTCCCGCTGGTTGGCGCGCAGCCATCATCTAGCTTTCGGTTTTTGCTTCCATGGAGTTGGAAGGCTGTACTTTTTTGGGCCCTTTAGTTGTTTGTGTTTCCATTTTATTTTGTGGACTTGCTGGATTAATCATTTCAAGGAGATTGGGGGAGGCTTTAGAGCTCCCTCAGGAATGGGGAAGTTGTTAGGAATTGAATGGATTGTTTAAACTCTGAATGAATGTCTGGTGAAAGTGTATGAATGTGGAGGGAGGGGGACTGCTCTCACCCCTCCTTTGTGTGGCGGTCGGGCGGCCGCCTGAGTGAGGGTCGGTGGAAACAGGTCACCCCCTCCCCAAGTATTCTAAAATTAAAATCCTTCTTGTAATTGAAAAGCTTTTACAAATTTATAAATGCATCCGGGATTTCTGTGCACATGTAAAGGGAAAAGGCCAGTTTAAAAACGAGTGCGCATAGTTTTGAGCTGGACTTAACTCTTTGCTGCATACAGAATAAAAACCCGAGACTGTTTTGGCCTTAAAAATGGCAAAGTTGAACCTGAGAAAGAAATGCAGGCTGGTTTCCCAAGGCCATTTAAAGTAGCTCTTTTGAAATTTCCCGCCCTGAGGCAAGTACCACCAGGAAGTTGATAGTCAAGTTTTCATATGAATAGCTATGACTTCCCCAGCAGGAAAATTGTGAAAAAGTTACTGAAGGCTTCCCATGATCCCTCTGTATATGCAAATAAGCTGAAAGGGAATGCTGTTTAAAAATATTATTTAAAATTTAATAAAAAGGAGAAACTTTAATATTTTGAAATATCTTCCACTAATATTTACAGGATAATCTAATGATTTGCTGTTAAAATACCAAATCTGAAAATAAGTATAGTCACCATAAATGTTTAATGACTCTGACTTGGAATACATGGCCTTGCGGCACTATCAGTCAACATCCAAGAAGTAACCCTATAAGTTACTTGGTGTAAAAAAAGAAAGATTTTTCTTTTTTAAGTTAAAGTTCTCCTAGTGTAATCCAGCAGGAGGAAGACAAACCAGACAACCAACAGCCCAGAGACGGTAAAATGAAGTATGGTAACAATTAATTCAGGTAGAAACTGTAATTCATATAACATGCCTCAGTTTTACCTAGGTTACCCAAGGACTCTAGATAATGTGTTTACCCAAAGGTGTGGTTTAAATTGCATGCTGTTTCTGCTTAACTAGTGAAATTTCTGTGTCTCTTAAAATGTATTGCTAATCACCTAAGAATTAAGGCTAAGAGTTCTAGCTACGTGGAGAGCATGGTCTTGGTGTGATAGGAGGAAAAAAAGAAATGTTAAATGGATAATATACCAGTGAGCTGGGACTGGTCACTAATGATGGATTGTGAGAAGGGCTGAACATGGCCTAACTTCTCCCTCCTTGGTACCCCTGAAACGTCAGAGGATCCAATGTGTTTAATCCTCTTGAAGGACATTGAATGGTTCTTTCCTTCCTCTTTAACTTTTAGGGGATTGTATAAATGGATTACTGATGTAGATTATCAAGAATCTCTAAGGGACTTGTTCTGTATCTGGAGGAATGGCTTCTAGATGGTATTCACCGTCTCTGGGACTTCCGGAGGGAAGTCGAAACTCGGACTGGCTAAGGGTTCGAATCTGGCCTATCTTTTAGAAAGATAGAAAAGAAGCATTCCTAGGCAGTTTTCTACCACCTCTGTTCAGGGACTTGTTCTGTATCTTGACACAACTGAAACTGATTTGTTGGTATTTTGTGGTATAAATGTGGCATGCACCTCAAAGTTCTTAATGGGAAATGTATCTAGTTATCATGTCTATTTAGTCTTGATTTCCTTGTTCAATATGAGTACCGTTTCTATCTGGATGAGACATAGGTCAAGAATCCTGTCCTGGGACGTGGGAAAGGGAGGCCCCCACATCTGTTCCTGTCAGGCCCCCATCAGGGGACTTGGGCAGTGTTCCTGTTACCTGCTCAAGATCCCAAGACTATATTTGTTCATGTAAGTGTGGAAATATATTCTGTGCTAGGTTGGGATTTTAGAATTCTGGGGTAGATTTAAAAGATATTTGTGACTTTTCTAGTCTGATTGGGACATTTAAGGGTGGGGCTCACAGTTCCTCAGGGCAGAGATTCCATGGGCCCTTCCCCCTGCCTGTGCTGAATTAAATAATACAGGCCAGTGTCATTTAGCTTGCTGGTTAAAGGAAAACAATGGGCCTTAGAATCTGTAAAGGTGGGTGGGAATGAAGCTGGTCAAATGTACCTGTTGCTGCTAGCTAAGGAGGGGCTGATACCCACTTCTAGCGCACTCCCTTGAAAGAGGCCTGGTTGCTGCTCTGCCACAAAGGGAACTGGTAGAAAGATAAAAAAGCAGAGCGCTGTAACTGATAAACAGGGTTACCTAGAAGCCATCAGGACTTTGAAGTTCTCCAAGAGAAGAGGAATCTGACTCAGAGACTGGTGAGGACTGGGTGGCTTTTCTTTAACAATCTCTTTCCTTGAGAGGGCTCCAGAGGGCGCACGTTTGGCCGCGCCTCCGCGCCATCTACGGGACCAGCCCAACCCCAACTCCTCATCAGCACAGACCAGGAGATTGGGTCTACATCAGAAGGCACCGCCGGGAGACCCTAGAGCCATGTTGGAAGGGTCCCTACACTGTGGTGCTGATGACCCCCACCGCTCTCAAGGTAGACGGCGTCATGACCTGGGTCCATCCGGAAAGACTTCATCACCAAATGGAGCATCGATCAATCGAGATCAACGCAACCTGCTCAAGCTCAAGCTACGGAGTGCTTGACCTGCCTGATGCCGGTAACATGACTCGCAATCGCTCCTGTCACCAGAAGCCCCCACAATACTGTATAATACACTTAGATAATGCCTGCATCTTCATGGACATGGCTCCAAAGAGACAAGGACCATTTATAGGATCACATGTTTAGTAGAAGATTTGGCTACCTGAAGCGGCCATGATGCCAATATTATGTTTCATTGTATTGATATGTTATATTAACCTTTGATTCTTTTGCAGGTTTGAATGTATGTTGGCTGTCCTGGAAGGGAGCTGTGTGGGGTGACCCCCAAAAGTAAAGGGGTGTCTAGCTGCCAAGAGGACAAGTGCCCAACTGGGCAGGGAAGGGTGCCTATCAGGTTTTGGTCTCTGTTGAGAGACAGCTAACAGTTGACAGCCTATAATACTGTCTTGCAGGCCTGAGTCACCATGCCCATGTCAGGGGTAGTAAAGCTGGAAAAAGCCTGTTTAGACTAGAAAGTCTGAGGCATGGTTGTGCATAGAAAGAAGGTTTTATACCAACAATTACTGTTTTGTTTTAAATCCATGAAAAGGAATTAGCAAGGAAAGTCAGAAAATCTTAGAGTAGATCAGTATGTTTTTCTCCTTATGTAATTCCTCCGAAATCTGGCAATGCTAAATAAGTACGTTTCTTTGCATAGATCCAATGAGACTGGTTCCTAATAATGGTTTTATTAACAGAAAACTTTGACTGGAGTATCATGTTTTAAAGAGCCCTGTCTGAACTCTAAAGACTTGAAGCCACTAAGACCACGAAAAAAGCCTGGTATCCTGCTTGGGAGCCCTGAAGATGGCTGGCGCTGGAGCGTCAGGTCCATGCCCTACCATCACTGGTGGTTGGTAAGAGTAGAAGGGGAGCAGTAAAGATGCCTCTGCATCCCTGCGGAACCCCCACACACTCTGGGCTGCAACAAGTAGGAGGGCTACTGAGATGGGCCTTAAAGCCTGGAGCGTGGGCTCAGGTGGAGTTGCTACAGGTGAGGGAGTCACCTAACTCAGCAGATACTGCAGGCAGGCTTGATGGCAGCTGGATGGCTTGGCTTCCTGGCCCTACGGGGCACATTAAGGTTCAACCATGAAATTCCAGCAAAGGTAGTCAGTTACCATTCTTGTTATGTTTATGCAAACATCATGACAGTAAATAAATTAATCTTGATTTGGCTTTTTAATAGCCATGGAGGAATTTTAAGAAGAAAAATCCTATTTCAATAGAAGTTGTTAAAGCTAAAATGATTTCTTTCCCTTCCACCGGACCATTTGTTAAGCTTATAAGAATGGTTCAATTGATAGTTCTGTGTGCCCAGTACGGGCCTCTAGCAACGGTGGAATAGAAATGCAGTCCGTCTCATGATTGAGCTGGAAGTTCCAAGACAAGGGGGGAATGAAAGGACAGAGCAGGACTGATGGCTGTGTCCTTAACCCCTCTTCCAAGAAAAAAGCCGCAGGGTGTATAAGTTACTCTGCCCGCCCTTATCTCAGCCAATGGGAAAGCGGGGGAAACTAGCCCAATGCCAAAAGTATGCTGGCCACCCCCCGTGTCTTTGTGTAACCAGACACTAGCTGCACCCTGCCCCAACCCCCGACCTCAAGCCCTATAAATTCTTTGTTCTCTTGGGATTCAGGGCTCTCTCTTGCACCCAGTAATGGAGGCAAGGGGGGGACCAAGTGAGCTTGTACAAGAGACCCTCTGCTTTTGCATCGGACTGGCTCCCTGGCGTGGTTTCTTGGGGATCTTGAATTCTGGGCATAACACTAGGAGTGTGTCCTGGAACAGGAGTACTTTAGGAACCGGAAATCCGGGATGTTAGTGTGGACTTGGGCTGAGATCAGGAGAGCAGGTGCACTGTGCCCTGTGTAAACCACCCAGATTTCTCCTTCCAGCATGCACCCCCTTATCCATCACCTCCCTAAGTTAGGGTAGGAGAGGAGGTAGATTCGGTTTTAATTTCAACCTCATTTTCACCTACAGGCCTAATTCACACGCACAAACATGTTACTTGAGCTGATGTTAAGTAATGATCATCCTAATATATAAAAACCCTGGGTTGTAACGACCAGTATAGACCAAGGTTCAACCAACCGGAAGTCAGTCCTGCATGCAGTCAGCTTCCACTGCAGGCTCAGTGCCCCAGCACTGACTGCTGAGGGGGCTGCGAATCAGGGTCAGAGAGAGGCCTGAAGAGAGAAGCAGGGACTGATCCATTGCCTTTGTGGCAGCTTTTGATCAGCACTTGCCTCTCTCTTTCTCTCCCAGTCTGGCCAGCAGCCGGACCTCCATTTCTCTCCAGGCCTCCACCAGGGCTGTGGATCAGCCCCACCTTTCTGATTGGGCCCTGTTGATAGGCCCAGAGACACTGACTGGCATAGAAACTGACCAATCAGAACCAAATCTGGGTGAAGTGTGAGGAGCCAATGGCTGCCTAGGAGACAGAGCTTTTGACGCTGACTGGCATAGAAACCGACCAATCAGAACCAAATTGGCTAGCAGAGGAGGGTAGTTGGGGGCGAGATCAGGCCTGCAGGGGAGGGCAGTTGGGGGCGAGAACAGTCTGGCAGGAGAGGGCAGTTAGGGGTGATCAGGCAGGCAGGCAGAGGCAGTTAGGGGTGATCAGGCAGGCAGGCAGGTGAGCGATTAGGAGCCAGCGGTCCCAGATTGCAATAGGGATGTCCGACTGCCGGTTTAGGTGGGATCGGGCCTAAATTGGCAATCGGACATCCCCCAAGGGGTCCCTGATTGGAGAGGCTGCAGGCTGGGCTGAGGGAACCCCCTCCGTGAGTGAGTTTCATGCACTGGGCCACTAGTTAATAATAAAATGACTGTGACATAAATAAACCAGAGGCCTGGCACTGGTGTTGGTGACTCGTTGAGGTGTTTATTCTGTGACACACACATGCATGGGAGAGCTCATCAGTATATATGTGGGTCTAGGACAGTCCCAGAACAGCCATACAGACTAGTGCTTTGTGCTTGCAAATAGGCAAGGAAACCCTTATAAATCATTTCCATCAAATACATGTGCACATCCACGCTTCCCAGACTCGTGGAGGCTGTGCCTGAAGATGCCTGTTTCTCAGTGTACCGCTCAGTTCATTGCATGAGCGTTAACCTGACCCCATAGCAGCAGCATCAGGGAGATGAGAGCTGGGCCTGGACAGCACCTGTCTCTGCTGCCCAACTGCCCCGGCTCTGCGTCAGCCCTCTGCTGAGGCGGGCAGTCTTCAAACCCTGGGGCAGGGTCCCACGTATGTCCCTGCTCTCAGTGGCGCTGCAGGGAGGGCTGAGTCCCCCGTCCTCTTGAAGTCCCAAATCCCTGCGAGGGGAAGTGACTACCAGCCGGCCACCAGGCTCTGCCCACAACCCCCAAAGGGACAGAGCAGGGTCTCTGCTCTCATGTCAAACTCAAAGGCTAACATGGGCCAAATAAACGAGGCATGTGGCCCGTGGCCCGAGTTTGACATGCTTGCTGTAGACAGAAGCAGGCAGTGAACTAGCAAATGAGCAATAAGACCATTTCTCCCAGAAGCGCTCATAGATAACCCTGGTGAGGAGGTGGGCTGGCTGGAAAGGCTGCTTCACACCAGGGAGCAGGAGACAGTGGTTCTGAGGCTTAACCGGCAAGGAGGGAGCCCCTGGGGCACCGGGAGAAAGTTCTGGGCCAAGGCCCTTGGTTGCAAAGGAGTGAGCGTGGCACCGTGCAGCCACAGGCAGAGCTGGGGGTGGAGAGCCTGGTGAGCCAGTGGAAGAGTGGCCCCAGGTGGGGCCAGTGAGGGTCAAGGGGGGTCCCAGATGGGGGCTAAATGAAGTCCAGGTGGGGTCCAGATGAGGTTCAGGGAGGCCCAGGAGGCCCAGGGGGATCCAGGTGGGGTCCAGGGGGTTCCCAGGTAGGCAGGGAGACGCCTGACTTGGTGCTATGGAAGCCAGGAGAGGACCGAGGCAGGAGGCTCACCTGGTCTGACTTGTGTTTAAGAAGAGCCTTCCGGCTGCTGATTGGGAAGAGATGGTGGTGAGGGGGGAGCAGGCAGGGAGCGTGGTCAGAGGGCAGGGGAGACCACGCTGGAGGCCTGTGGGGCTCTGGCCAGAGTACGCTGGATGTTCAAGGCCCCTGTGCCACACACACGTGCACACAGTTTTACTGCTCGCACTGTGCAGGTGCCCCTCTGTCTTACGCCACCCTGGTGTCGCTATTTTGCGAGAAGACCCTTTTATCTGAATGAGTATAAAATGTGTTGCTGAACAGCCGGTGGGGGCTGCTGTGTTTGCAAGGGCTGCTTGGTCTGCAATAAAGCATGGCCCGTATACCTCCACTGCTTGCATCTTCTTTCAGTTCCCAGGTCCAAGGAGGCCCAGCCCTAGCAGAGGAGCTCGGACCCCACAAGGCCCTACTCCCAAGCCCCAGCCAAAGGCGCGTACACTGAGCTGTTTCCCAGACAGCTGTGTCCCAGGCCCCCAGAGACGCTGTGGGTCAGAGGGACGAGCAGCATCAGAGGGAAGGAGGGACGCACAGCGATGAGAGGAGGAGCCCTGTCCTCAGAGATCGTCTCCCGCTGAGACTCCGCAGAGCCTGCGCTCCTGTCGCACCTGAGTCAGCGAAGGTGGATGACAGCGAGCACTCAGAGCCCTGCTCACTGTGCGGCTGAAACGGTCACAGGGGGAGGATTCAGCAAGGTGTGAGCAAGCGTGGGTCTTTCCACCAGACCTCAGGTCTGCCTGCATCCTGACATCACTCATCCATCCGGTCTCTACACCACGGGGGACTTCTCCAGGCCACAGAGGGCCCTGACGTGTGTGGGGCCATGGCACTGGCCCCTGCTCCTGCTCCTGCTCTTTCCACGTTGGGCCAGCTAACTTCGGGAGGAAGCGCTACCCAGGGGACCTCATGCCCACCAGCCTGGGTCCCACCCCTTCAGCTCTGGCTGGGGGACGTACGTAGCACTGCTGTCCAGTGCTGACCGAGCAGCATCCCCTGGAACACGAGGACAGAGCCACGGCCCCCACGGCAGTGCACAGCTAATGCAAGGGTCCCAGGTGGGTGTCACAGCACCTTCGGGGGGACGTCTCTCCCGACACCCGGAGTGGGAGCTCTCCGGGCTCCTGACCCGCCTACTCCCGAGGATCGGACGAGGAACTGACGTTGTCTAATCGCCTGTGCTCGCCCCGTGATTAGAAACTGTCTTTAATGAAAACACCACTGTGGAATCCTGAGCCAATGTCACCCCGGCTCTCCGAAGAGCTTTGCACAGACATAGGTGGGGATCTCATTATGCATCTGCAACCTCTGCGACACACACACACTCATGGGGCTCTAGTGCTGCTTGAGCGAGCCAGCATCTTCAAGGCTCGTGGATAGGGGTGTCGTGCGGAAGGGTGGGTGTGGGCGCTGGGACGGATGGCTGGACCCTGTATACCTTTCCCCGGAGTCCCAGGTTCCACGCCCACCATTCCTGCCTGTGGTGCAGACTATGAACACATCCAAAATATTGTCCCCTCTGCTGCTAACCCCTGACCCAGTGTCTGGGGTTCGGGCTGTAAACAGCCTCCTCAGTTGGTTCCAGTCAACTCTTTAATAGTTTTCTACATGGGCTCTGACAGGAGAAACTTCTGGAAGGCCTTTCCTAGGGAACCCACCTGACCCCTCCTTTTGGGGCTGGAGCCTTCTGAATGTGTTTTTCTTGGGGAATTGCCTTTACAAGCCTCTGGCCTTGTGTGTGTGTGTGTGTGTGTGTGTGTGTGTGTGTAGGATTAGGGTTATAGTTAGGGTTAGAACTGCATTAGGGTTAGGGTAAGGGTTAGGATTAGAGTTGGACCTGCGATAGGGTTAGGGTTAGGGTTAGGGTTAGGGTTAGAATTAGGGTTGGACCTACATTAGGGTTAGGGTTTGGGTTAGAGTTGGACCTGCATTAGGGTTAGGGTTAAGGTTTGGGTTAGGGTTAGGGTTAGGGCCAGGGTTAGAGTTAGAATTAGGCCTAGGGTTAGGTTTGGACCTGCATTAGGGTTAGGATTAGGTTTAGGGTTAGACCTGCATTAGGGTTAGGGTTAGGGTTAGACCTGCATTAGGGTTAGGGTTAGGGTTAGGGTTAGGTTGGACCAGCATTAGGGTTAGGATTAGGGTTAGGGTTAGACCTGCATTAGGGTTAGGGTTAGGGTTAGGGTTAGGGTTAGGGTTAGGGTTAGGTTTGGACCTGCATTAGGGTTAGGGTTGTTGGTTAGGGTTAGGGTTAGGGTTAGGGTTAGGGTTAGGGTTAGGTTTGGACCCGCATTAGGGTTAGGGTTAGGGTTAGACCTGCATTAGGGTTGATTTAGGGTTAGGGTTAGGGTAGGTTTGGACCTGCATTAGGGTTAGGGTTTGGACCCTCATTATGGTTAGGTTAAGCTTATGGTTGGATCTGCATTAGGGTAAGGTTTAGGGTTAGGGTTAGACCTGCGTTAGGGTTGAATTAGGATTAGGTTTAGGGTTAGGCTGAGACCTGCATTAGCGTTAGGGTTAGATCTGCATTAGGGTTTGGTTAGGGTTAGGGTTAGGTTTGGACCTGCATTAGGGTTAGGGTTAGTGTTAGGGTGAAGGTTAGACCTGAATTAGGGTTATGGTTAGGGTTGGAACAGCATTAGGGTTAGGGTTAGGGCTAGGGCTAGGGTTAGGGCTAGGGCTAGGGCTAGGGTTAGGGTTAGGGTTGGAACAGCATTAGGGTTAGGGTTATGGATAGGGTTAGGGTTATGGATAGGATTAGGGTTAGGGTTAGGGTTAGGGTTAGGGTTAGGGTTACGGATAGGGTTAGGGTTAGGGTTAGGGTTAGGGTTAGGGTTATTGATAGGGTTAGGGTTAGGGTTAGGGTTACGGATAGGGTTAGGGTTAGGGTTAGGGTTATGGATAGGGTTAGGGTTAGGGTTACGGATAGGGTTAGGGTTAGGGTTAGGGTTAGGGTTATGGATAGGGTTAGGGTTAGGGTTACGGATAGGGTTAGGGTTAGGGTTATGGATAGGGTTAGGGTTGTACCTCCATTAGGATTCGGGTTCGGATTTGGGTTAAGGTTACGGTTAAATTGGAATTTCCTTTTGGTGTCTTTTAATTGTGCAGTATACATTGCTATTAAAAAGAATTAAGAATTCTTTTGCTATTATAGAGATTAGCCGCTTTCTTCAACAATTCCTGATTTATTCACTTTTGTTTGCTTAGGGTTTTTATATTGTTGTAGGTCATTCTATAAAAATATTTCTCCCTCTTTCTTATATAGTCATTTATTTTTCTTGATGTGTTTTATTGTTTCATTTTTTAAATACAGTAGGTTTTCGGGTGATGGTGGAAATCAGTTCCTACAACGACATAATATGGTTTTCGCTCTAAGTCGGAACCCACCTACGCCACTCACATGGAGCACACACACAGCAGTAATGAAGTGAAACAGTAAAAACAATGTAAAAGGAAGATAACAATTCCTGTCCTTGTGGTAAATAATAAAACATAAAGCACGTATGTACATACATCGAAATGACGGAGCTTTTAAATAGGAGATGGCGCAGAAACCGGTTTGGCTCAGTGGATAGAGCGTCGGCTTGCGGACTGAGGGGTCCCAGGTTTGATTCCGGTCAAGGGCATGTACCTGGGTTGCGGGCACATCCCCAGTGGGAGATGTGCAGGAGGCAGCTGATCGATGTTTCTCTCTCATCGATGTTTCTGACTCTCTGTCTCTCTCCCTTCCTCTCTGTAAAAAATCAATAAAATATATATATAAAAAAATAAAAAATAAAATAAAATAAATGGGCGATGGCGACGTAACCAGGAAACGTTGTCCGTGGAGTCCGAGGTGCCCCGAGGGCCGCCTGTGTAATTCACCCCGAATTTGTTTTTGTCTGATGTCCGCCCATTTTAAGGCAAACTGATGAGGCAGCTATTGGACAGGGCGCCGTTCGGATTGTGTGTCCTCACACAGTGGGAGGAGGCTGCCTTCACAATTGTTTGACAGGAGGCATTGTGCTCCCGAGTGATTACGCTATGAGTGATTTGGGGTTAAATAGGGTTTTCGGCCAATTTATAGGTGGCGGGGTGTTCGGAGGCGAGCAGACTGTGCTGGGTGAACGCGCCCCACGTTCTGAGAAGCCCTGTTGAGGGTAAGGAGGAGGTGGGAGAGGGTGGGGCTGCAGGGGCTCACGGCGCAGGGATGCACTTGGGGAGGTCATTTCTGAGGGCCCCCCCACCCGGGCCTCCTCTGTGGCCCCGGGTGCTGGTCTGTGAGCACCGCAGGCGCTGCCCTCTAGGCGCCTTCCTCTGGTTGTAAACGTGTCCATGGCGCTCAGAGGACGCTGCTGTCCCTCCGAGATGGACACTGGACAGCCTCTGGCTGCCTGGCCGCAGGAACGTGCATGAAGAGGTGCCTAAAGTGACCACTGAAGACCTCAGGAAGATCAGAACATGAGCGAGCGGCAGGGACAGCCTCCCCGCCCCCCAGCAGGCTGCACGCAGGCTCAGGTGCACTTCCCACCTGCTGGCGCCCGCCCCTCTCCCTGCTGGACACCCGGTGCCGTCTCAGACGCCAGGTCTCCGGCTTGAGGGCACAGTTCTCCAGGGTCAGCGCTGGAAAGAGCCCATGCCCCCCGGGAATATTTATCGAGCGCAGGTTTCCATCGCAGTGGAAGGCAGAGCTGTGGGTCGGAAGGAAAAGTGTGCGGAGCCCTGCCTTTCAGGCTGCCGGCCACATGTCCTCTCACAGATCAGAGCTGCCTTTAAGAAGAATAACCTTACTCTGAAAGCGTCTAGAGGCTATCGTGACTGAATGCCAGGCCCCGTTATTCCATAAAACCCCTCTTCTCAATGACCTTGGCCAAGAATCAAAGTAGAGGGTTCATGTCAGTGTCACTGGGGAGTAGCCCAGGGGCGCAGAAAGGATTAGCATTAGGGTTATGCTGGGACCTGCATTAGGGTTAGGGTTAGATTTAGGATTAAGATTAGGGTTAGGGTTAGGCTGGAACCTGCATTAGGGTTAGGGTTAGGTTTAGGGTTGGACCTGCATTTGGTTTAGGGTTTGCGTTAGGGTTAGGGTTACGGTTGGACCTGTATTAGGTTTCGGGTTTGGTTAGTGTCAGGGTTAGGCTTTGACCTGCAATAAGGATATGAGCTCATCTCTGTAAGCACACATATTCCCAGTTAACTCGGTGTGTGACAATGTAAATGTGGGATTGAAGTCTGTACTTGGGCAATGGACGGGCACTTTACAGCGCGGGCAGGCCTAACAAGCAGCCGGTCTGCATTCTGCTGTGCAACACTCCAAGCTCTCAGACACTTCGATGCTTTCGGCAAATCGAGTCCACGGTGCAACTGTGGGAGGCAAGCGCTGTAGCTCTGAAAAGTGAAAACGCACAGCAAACTCATACGCTTGCTTTTCATTTACGGCTTTTCACAGATGTTTTACCTTTAAATTTCTTAGAGCTTTGCTGGAAGAGCCTTAAGGGTGACAGTAAAACATCTGTAAATGTTGAAGAGGCTAAACATTACCCTGAAGTGAAAGCTGTCTGGTTGGAAGTTCCTACCTGTCACCGACCACACCGCGGAGGTCATCAGTAGCAGCAGCGAAGTCTCCCAGGTCAGCCACCAACGGAGCCCCTTCGGAAGGACGCAGCTGTTCAAAGCATGTGTCCTCCTGGCTTCTGGCTCGAAAGCATTGACCTAATTTACCACGTGGCTTTCCCGTCGTGGCAGCCCAGGTGACACACTTGCATACGCAGAGAAATGGCTGCTTTTGTTAACTGTGTTCCTGATTTTATGGCATCGCACACTGGCCGTCGCCGATTACCAGCACCTGTCCAGCGGGTCAGGCTCGCTAAGCTGGACGAGGGGCCCATTTGAGTAGCACCGGGTGCATGACGGACATGACCCCCAGGGGCTCCTTCCTGGTGTCCTTTGCCTGATGGTGATTGGACTACAATTCCTTGCTAATATTCAGCCTGCCCAACACCTTTCCTGCTGGCATCTCAGTATTTCAATTTCATCACCGCAATTCTCATTCCCACTCTTGCAAAATTTAGGTAGCAATTCAGTTGGGAGAGGCGAGAGTCTACTATATATGGCAACTTCAAGGCACCTCTGGGACCTGCCGGCTCCCACCGGGATGGCCACGTTGGCACTATACCAAATTCACCGCGAATAACCATAGCGTGCATGTGGACCTCGCAGCATACATGCCTTTCCCTTCAGCACCTTCGGGTCCAACAGGATGCAAAAAAAAAAAAAAAAAAAAAAAAAAAGGAATGCAAGTTGATGTGGCAACCAACTCCATTTTCAAGTTCATATTGTTTGCATTAAATTTATGTCTTTCCTGTTTCCTTTCAATTAGTCTGTTCAATGCTGTCTTGAAGAAAGTACTTTTCTGAATTCAGGGGACAAAGAGGTAGCACGAGCTTTCCACTATATCTCTTCAAGCTCTGACCATAGCTTGCTGTGTATTTACTCAGATTTGGAGTTTTATAAAAATGTTACGGAAGTATTTCAGCAATTAAAGGCAGTCACACCTCCTGGTGATTCTTTTTAGATCAGATGCAACCTACGCCTGTGACTCAGTAACCTTGTTCTGGACTCTGGGATGGACCTTGTGATGTGTGTGTGTGTGTGTGTGAGGGGGGCGGGGGGGGGGACGTTTAGACTGTGGCAGCGGTTCAGAAGTCAGGGCAGCACCTCTGAAGAGGAGTCCGTATTTACAAAGCCTCCTGGCCTTTATTAGTTTAATGGAATCCATGTCCGGGTGTCCCTGGGTGTCTCTTTACCCAGTATTCACAGAAGTCCATGGAAATGCAATGACCTTTGGAATACATACCCTTTTCCTTCTCTCTGGCCAGGCTGCTTTAATTACAAAAGCTCCAGGGGCAATGGGAAATTATCTAACTCGTTTAGAACAGGGACAATGAATGACGACAGGCTACTTCTAGATGTATTATCAGACTTTTCTGGTTTCTGCATTGTTACCTTTGACACAAAAATCACCATTAGTGCTAATGCACCCCCCGCCCCCCACCCCAGCTGCTGAAGTAAGTTTAGGTTGGGGCATCTGTACATTTGGTTTGTTGGTTAATCGAGGTCTTCCCCCACGTACCAATCTGGCTCTCAGCCCTCGGGTGTCTCCCAGCACGGCGCTCCACGCACTAGCTTCATTTTGCATTTTCCCACCATGTAGAATTAGGTTAACCTCGGAATAATTTTTCAATGCCCCTTTACCTCAGCGGGAAAACAATGGCAAAAGCGTCGCTCATGAGTATCATTTAACTAAAATGTATTCAGAGCTACTTTCTATTTTAACTTTATAGACTGACTGGTTTAAACACGTTGTGAGGCAACTTCAAACTCGGGTTCCGAGCCTCAGCCTCCCCAGCCTCGGTCCAAGTTCTAGGTTAAATGTGTGAGCATAAATGTTTCAGTGCGAACTTCAACAGTTTGTAAGACAATACTTGTAGACTCACTTGCAATACTTTCTTATTTTGCTCTTAACCATTTCCCCCATAACTTTCATTAGTATGCAATTACGTAACCAGAGCATACATTAACAACCGTAGTGGTTAAATTTGTGCGGCACATAAAAATACGCACTTTAAAGGTGGTCTCAATATAGCAGTTAACTGAAATAATCATATTTTAGAAAAGTTTGATCCCAAACTTACTATCACTAATATTTTCTTTTAGATGTGGAATATTTTTTAACACAAGTGTTATATTCCATTAACTTAATTGCTTTCTAACAAAACCAGTTATGGTAAGAAGGTAGATTATAAAAAAATCCCATTAGGAAGGAAACCCAAGTCAGCTAGTGCCTCCACTCAAGTGAAATCCGTAATAAAAAAAAGTGTACTGTGCTAATTAGACCAGATGGCCTTCGGTCCGGACAGAGCGCAGAGCTGCACCAAGGCCCCTGCCTGAATCCGTGCACCGGGCCTCTGTATGTACAAGTCATGATGGACTTAATACTTTTGATTGAGAAACCACATTCAACTAACTTTTCAGGGGGAAAGCCATTAACCCTTTGAGACAACAGGTGTTTGAAGAGCCAGTCTCCACTACGGGCCAGGAGAGGTGAGCACAGACATGTGGGGAGCAGGGAGGTGAGGACAGGCTGCACCCCAACAGGAGGAACGCCAGTCCCAGGGTGAGGTGAGCTGGGCAGAGCGGGGAGGGGGGCGGCAGCACTTGGTTAAGGGCAGGAGACGGAAGTCTCCGACGGGAGCCACGAGGGCAGGGCCTCAGCCTCCAGCTCAGTGCTCGGAGGCGCAGGCTGAGAAGCGTGGGAAGAGGGAGCTGGCCAGGAAGACTCGGGTGCCAGTGAGGCTCCGAGAGGAACGGCCTGGGAGTGTGCAAAGGATGGGGGCTTAGGAGGCAGAGCTTAGAGCTCAGACCCCCAGGAAGGCGGGCACGGCTCTACCACCCACTCTCCTGGCGCAAGCACTCGGCGACACGAGTCCTTTCTCCATGCAGACACCACGGGGTGCTGGGCTCCTTCCCTCTGCCCTGCATCTCACCCCCACGCGAGTCTGCTCCTCAGCCGGACACGGCAGCGCCGTGGGTGCGCACCCCTGGGCACACCGTGGAAGTCTGTTGGCCGAGTTTTCCCTAACGCGGGGACGGCACGCATCCTGACACCTGCCAGGGAGGCGATACTATGGCTCCAGGGTCAGTTCTCATGCTTAAGCAGGAAAAGCAACCATAAAAACAATGAATGAACATGTGTGTTGATTCAGACATGCTGGGGGTGGGGGATCTCCCATTGGTATCGCCTTCAGTCGCACGTGGTTCTGCGGGCACGTGGGACCGGGGAGGAGCCACTCCACCTTTCCTCTCAGTGTACCATGTCCACAGGTCCACGTCTTATACTCGCCACTACACCACCACCCATAAAAGGCAGGCTTTTAGGAGGTCCTCACGTTCTACCCCGGGAGCCAAGCTGTTTCCCACAGCGTGGCGTCTTGCTAGAAAGGACAGCAACCCTGCAGGCCACAGAAGCCCGTGTGGCACCGCCACGGCCCCCAGGACCCCACTCCCCATCCGGCCCGGGGTTAGTGCGGCAGACACAGCAGTGGAGCCCTGCGCGTGGGAGAACCAGTTTGATTCTAAATTGAGGACCAGTGTCAACGAGCTCGTCTCCGTGCGGAACGAAGGTATTCCAATGGAGACTTTGTTAAAGAAGCCACAGGGAAAACTACATCTGTGTACCATGAGTGTGACAGGGAACATTTAAGTAAAGGTATTCAAGAATTTGTAACGTTAAAAAAATCACATGTATCACTTAGAAATGTTTTCTAAGTAATTTTTGCTATTAAATAAGATTGTAATTTAGCCTGACATTTCATTCTACAAAAAATCCCTTGCTATCAATACTAGAAGTAATTGTTATCAAGGAATAAAGACAGATATCTTACCCTAAACAAGCGAACACCCCTCCTCCTCCCCCCAAACTGGAGAAAGCTTAGAATCGTTTAAAGCGTTAGCTTCGCTGGTAAAGAGGGCTCTTGATTTGATGAACATTTCCACTTGAGCCCATTATCTGCCCTCGATGGCCTACAGCGGTTCTCACCTTCCTAAGGCCACGGCCCTTTAATACAGTTCCTCATGTGGTGGTGACCCCCAACCATAAAATTATTTTCGCTGCTACTTCCAAACTGTAATTTTGCTACTGTTACGAATCATGTAAATATCTGATATGTGTGAAAGAAAGGGGCCACATGCTGACCTGACAAGCTCAGGAGAGGCCTGCATGGCAGTTTTGCAGACCTAAAGTAACCACACAGGATGGTCTGAAATTAAACCTTAACTAAAAGCAGTTATGGTGGGCAGTTACGTCCTAAGCGATATCTTCACTGATAAGGTCAACCTTTACCGTAACTGAGCCTATCTGTCTTTTTGCATCTATGATAACATGTCCCTGGGATGTCTGGGTAACTTGTGACTTCCCTTTTTATGGAGCCCCTGGGGCACAACCAGGTGTGCTAGGTCCCAGGACAGATACCACAGATTCCTTCATCATCATGTTAATTGTTCCTGCACCCACCTACGTATGTGTCCATCATTTTACTTTTTATCCTATCACAGAGGTTTCCCCGATTCGCTTAATCCCACCTCCTTAAATCTGTCACCAATGAATTTCATGTATAAATACGGATGTAACCCTGCCATTCTCCGGAGCACTATCTCGATTCCTTGAGGTTCTGCTTCCCGGCATATGTCGACAGTTTGGCTCAAATAAACTCACAAAAATTCTTTACAGGTTTCAATGTTTTTTTACGTTAACATATGCTATGTGTTTTCCGATGGTCGCGACCCACAGGTTGAGAACCTCTGCCCTAGAAAATGTAGGTCCGCATGCACCGAGGACGGACTGAGAAAACCTGACCTACCGATGGTGTCCGCACACGCCCAGCGGGGCTTCCCCGGCGGCTCAGGCCCGTGACCGCGTGGGAGCGTCTATGTGGCGCTGCACCGTAACTACTAAGTACATTCATGTCACCAACTTCTACACTGAAAGCTTAAGTGTCAATGATTGCATTTTATCAAACAGTGAAAAATAAAGCGACATTAGCACTCCTCGCCGTAAGGCAGTGGCTCCGTGTCTAACGTTATCACGGCCGGGACAGAAGCCGTCTGCAATGCTTTCATCTTCTCCGGCGTGAAAGGTGGCGATGCGACCCGATCACACGGAGAGCGCCCTGGAGTGTGACTGCGACGAGGCTGCAGAGGGGGGTAACCCGCACGGAGTCACGCCGGCCCCGGGGACGGGTATGATGAGCAGCCGGGCAGATGCTGTCCGGTTCCTGCAGTGACAGCAGCAGCACATGAGTGCCGCCCACCCAACACGCCCCCCGAGAAGCTGCTGAGCTTCCGGGACCGGACGACCCTCTGGATTCTGCCTGCGTCACCTGGGCTCACGCTCCTGTGTGACATGGGACCTGCACTGTGGGAAGGAATGCCTGTAACATGAGAATACTGCCGGAGCGTGAAAAGCATACCGTAGAGTGATGTCTACTGCAACACACGACTCATTTCAGCCCCGAGTTTTAGAACTTTACAATAAATAAAATGTAATTTATAAAAATGAGCCGTTGTTTATGAATGTAAACATTCACCCTAAGAATTTTTTATTGTCCAGATGTTTCGCAGAGAAGAAATTAACAGTATCTGTGAAACAGAAATGCACTTCAAGAGCTGAACTAAAGACTCATAAACAGAGGCCAGTTTACTGGGCTGCAGCCGGGAAAAGCATGGAGACATTTAATAACTCTTTTTAAGTTGACTTGCGTGCAAGAAATTCATGGATAGCCTTTCTGACGCGTTTCCTAACAACCCCCCCCCAACTTCCTGTATTGATGTGCAGCTCGGACTGCACCCAGAGGAGGGAGGGAGGGACCCCGGGGACTGAGATCCAGCTGTGCTGCCTTTGGCTTTACCCCTGCCGAGTGCCCCCAAGGTCCAATTACAGTGACAAAACATCAGCAGATTCTTTGCTTTGTGATGGAGACATAACACTACCTACTTGCAGAAATGATAAGAAATGGTTCAACAAAGAATCAAACTGGTTTCTTGGGCTAGGCCAGTGATGGCGAACCTTTTGAGCTCGGCGTGTCAGCATTTTGAAAAACCCTAACGTAACTCTGGTGCCGTGTCACATATAGAAATGTTTTGATATTTGCAACCATAGTAAAAGACTTATATTTTTGATATTTATTTTATATATTTAAATGCCATTTAACAAAGAAAAATCAACCAAAAAAATGAGTTTGCGTGTCACTTCTGACACGCGTGTCACAGGTTCACCATCACTGGGCTAGATCATGGCAATGAACTTCTTTCCCCTCAATGCTGGGAGCAGACAGTGATTATTTTGGAGAAGAAAAGATAAAGTGTGGAATTAGTAATGCAGAGGCCCAAAGCCAAGTGGCAAGACTAGAAGACTGCCTCACACCAAAGCTACTCTGTTCCCATCTCTATTGGCACCTACGCCCGCCTCCCCCCAAAGTGAAAGAATAACAAAGCCATTGTAACATAGTGTGCGGAACTGTCAGCTGACAAACACAAACACAAGTCACGCTGTGTTATCTGTGGTCACGTTCCTCAGGGTTAGTCCAGTAACTAAAGACTTGACATTCTTGTGTCTTTATTTGTCTATTTCAATTAAACACGTAAAGGTTAATAAACAGACAAAGTCCAGAGTTAGTAGGTTGGTATTATAACATTTATTAAAATAATGCCATGGGTTAATAGAAACAGCAAAGAACCAAAGAATTAAAACGCAAGCTATGTAAAATCCCAACTAAAACCCAAAAGTATCTAATGTATTCATTCATTAGCTAACTAAAAAGCCCAAGAAAGACAAGACACCCAATATAATAAAGTACTGCAAAACAATTGGCAATTTTCAGTTATCAAAATTGTGGATTTTGCATTTTGTATCCTTTTCTCAATCAAGAAAAAAATTCTTTTTGAGTGTTATATAACATACATATAAAACAAGATAGAAAAATACATTATAAACTTGTAACAATGGCTGTAAATACATTATCTTACATGTTTCTCATAGGCAATAGGTTGGTTATGGTACATACATAGCATGAAACTACTAAGATAATAAAGAATAGACAAAAATACATGTCAGCTGTACGATAACATACAAGCGACACTCCCATCTACCCACGCTAGAAAATTACATAATACTGTCAAAAAAAGTCTTAAAAACTACATATTTTAATAAGAAATAAATTCAATAAAGAATGATAATACTGAGAACCAAGGCATTCAGAGATTTCAAAAGTCATGCTTATTTTTAGTTGATCCAAAATTGTTTCAACTAAGTTTTCAAAAGTTTGTTCAGAGCCAACATTACTCATAAATGTCACACATCTATTTCATACATTTTCTTTCTTCCCCATAAAAGACCTTTGATAAACATCTAAAATGTCCAGGTATAACACAGCTGAGATGAAACTGGATCAAATACTGGTACTGTTTTTAAACTACTATCACCTCAAGTGTTTGAGTGTCGCAAATTTATTCAACCAACCAACCAAAATCAAAATCAAAATGGCACAGCACATATTGTAAATCAATCAAAACAACTGTCTGTGTAACAGAAAGACGAAGCAGTGGCACATGACACGGAAGCTGGCGGCTACAAAACAATGAGTCTATTGCATAGTAAATGAACTGAACCGGTTCCAAGGGACAGAGGGTGCCGGTCACCGCGGTGCTCACTGAGCTGTTGCTGACCTTGACCGTGCAGGTACGTAGGAGGGACGACTGATGAGCTGGGGACCCACTGCCCCTTGATATTTGCCACGCCTGGTACTGAGCAGTTAATTGAGGGTTTAGATAGATAGATGTAGGCTCTGTGCACAAACCCCTTCAACTACAGCACTAACTGAACTTCATGAGAAACTGGAAGCTTCAACTCAGATGTAGTTGGAGTACTTGTACATGTGCACAATGATGCTAGTTTTTCACTATCTTTTAAAGTTAAAATAAAGTGTGTTGGGGTGTGTGGGGGGGCAGATTAGGTTAGTAAAACTAGCAGGGGAGAGACTGCCCCCGGGACCTGGTGTGGCAGAAAGAAGTCTGATCAAGTCTGGGTCAGTTATACACCCTCGTCTCCGAATAAAAAAAGAGCTCGAATTCTGTCTGTAAACTGATGTTCAAATCAGTTTTTATCTCAGAGTCCTTTGGGGTAACATTAAATATTGCAATAATCAAAAGCAATCAATTATGATTTTAAAAGAATGTTTCAAAACTTATGAGTCAGGCATTAGAAAAATTATCCATTTTTTTCACAGTATCAGATTTGGCAAATTTGTATCAAGGTAAAGTGGCAAAAATTATAAAATTCAAACCATCAACTCATCTGTCTCCCTCACATCTTCTTTCACATACTGGGCGACTGAGTAACATGCATTAACTTGTATTCTGAGGGAGGAGCTGATCTTACGAGACACTTGACTAAATGACCATGAAGAAAAATAAGGCACTTCCTTTTCTTTAGACTTATTCCAATACTTAAAAAATAAAAAAGAAAGACAAAAAGGCTCTTTTGGTCTTTTGTTTCTTGACAACCACCAGAAAAAATCATTTAATGAAATAAAGGGTTTCTTTGTTCTTTTTCTTTTTTTTTTTTTATAACACTTGAAAGTATAAAATGCTACATTTCCAAAAATATATATATTTTTTTCTGCACCAGCACCCTTGTATAGTAAAAGTATCTACTTTTTGTTCATTTGTTTCAATGCACTACACTTTATCTACAATTTCATTACATGTATACAGCAAATAGGCAAGCATGGCTTTTACATCCTTAATGATTTTTTTCTATACAGGGAGGTTTAAAAAAAATATTTGAACAGTTTGCCCAGTAATGTGACACATAATGCATGTACCTTGTTCTCATATGTTTTTAAGGAGCTGTAAAATAAAGGTTCAGTAATTTTAACTCAGATATTTATCTTTTTAAAAATAGTGTTGCAGTTTTGTTCTTTGCATTACTTTTCAAAACTCATCAAGTTTTTCTCTCATGGCACACTCCCGATACTTCCAATTTGGCAGGCAACATGAAAGGCTGCAATGCCGCCCTTTGAGGGCACTGTAGTGACTCAACAGCACATCCAATTCTGAGTACTTGTGAAATCGCTTCACACTGACATCCCTGACCGAAGGTTCATGCATGATGCATCACCACACAGTACATTCAGAGCTGGACTCGCTATGAGGAAAGGGCTCCTAGGAAGTCCCTCACAGTAACCGCCTGTCACTGAGTAGTTCAGGGCCGTCTGCCTCCCTCCAGAAGGGAGGCCTTCTTACCGTTCGCTTAGGGTGGGGCATGGAAAGATGATCAGTGCTGTGGGATGAATTGGGCCTTATTGCTTTACTACTTCAGTGCAGGTTCTAGAACCATTTTCACCCAAACAGGAAAAAATAACAACAAAAACCAAAAGCTGAGTTGGAGGACAATTTCTTTGTCTTTTGTTTGGTTAGATGGTAAGACGAACGGACAAGTGCCTCAGCTCGCTGCACTGACGACAGGCAAGCAAAGGCGATTACCAGTTAACTGATCAGCAGGCAGGCATGGTCAGGTCATCATTGGGTGAAGAGTTCAGAGGTCAGAAGGTCATAGGTTAGTTGCCGGTGGCGGCTGGGTGGTTAGAAACAAAAAACAAAACAAAAAAAAAAAAAGAAAAGAAAAGATAGAGAAGAGATTAGTCTCAGCTAGTGACGGCTTAATGACAACATGAAAAACTAATCACAACTAATAAAATAAAAAAAAAGCATGTGTAATTCTGACGAACTGATTGACACCATCTACAGAATACAATAAAAATCATGACAATTTCACATCATGATTTGAACAAATGAAGGAGAGCCCTCTCCCACAAAAAAACTGTTAACAGGAAAAAATAGAAATAAAATATAACTAACAACTAATAGTTAGTAGCTCGATGAAGGGAACTGAGAACGACGACAATGAATAGTCCGTATACAGAACTCTGGAACAGTCAGTGCATTATCAGGATCTGACTGCTACTAAGCATTAGTATTCTCTCAGATGCAAGCATTAAAGCAGCTATTAATGATGGAGGTGATTATTAATAACTGATGATTAACAGAAATGAATCTAAAGAAATTTAAATTTCTATGAACAATTTGGTTCAACATAAACTCTGGGCCAAACAAGGTTTCTTTTGTTCAATAAATGTTTATTGCTTTTTCAATGTTCTATTTACAAACAACATGGAATTTCTTGGCCTCATGACACAAAGCAGTGCTAAACTGGAGTGTAGCAGTGTAGGCAACATCATGGGAACCAGGAAAAGGTCAGGCCTTGTGCTAGCCAACACTTTCCAGTTGGAAATACTATTTTACACAAATAGGACACTTATAAAATGCACTTGCATGTAAACACTGTAAAATCCTGCCATTTAAAATTCTATACTCAAAAAGCTCTAAGTACATCAAAAAATAGAAGAAATTTCTAATTGATACCAATAAGGCATTTTAAAACTACAGCTTTCTTTACTCGATTTCAAAGCTAATTCTCTGCAAATACAATAAAATCTGACATTTCATATACATTCCTGCTTTATATATTTTAAAAGAAGCCACCTGTAAATACTATTTTCTTCTGCAAAATAACAAACAGAACAAAAATTTTTAAAAAAATTACAGTAAAACATAAAGTAGTTCTCAAGTGGAAAAGTTATCGTCCCCAATGTCCTTGCGTTGTTCCTTCCTTAGTCAACCTGTCACTCTCTGCTTCACCAAACTTGGTCCACTTAACAGTAGTATGATTTTTAAGACTCATTCAACAGCTTAGTTATTTCTACTATATTCTGAGGTTTGATAGAAATTTCTGTACTGTTGCCACTGTGACTATGGCAGAGGAGATACAAAATACTTCAGTGCAAAGGTAGAGTCTGTGCCACTTCGTAAATCAAAACCCAGTCAAGTCTCGGCTTCACAGAGTTAAATGATCTACGTAATCGACTGGTTTACCCTCATGTAACAAAAGTGCTTTCTATGGTCTATCATTGTAGGATAGTTTATAAATACTACAAAAATACTGTGTCTTCAGTGTGACCAAATCTTCCTTGAACTGCTTAAAAATAGAATTTTATTTAAAATAAAAGCGGCTATTCCATAATCAAAGAAGAAAATAAATATTTCACATGTAGTCCTACGATTTCATAGGTATTCCAGAAATAGAGAATCTTAAAGCATTTTTATATTAACTAAATTTTTGTTTAAAATTGTATTGTTTCTTATAGAAATTGTGTAAATAATGGATTTTGTAAAATTATTATTCAGAAAAACCCTCATGTGTTTTGAATGTGGAATCCATAGACAAAGCACAGCACCTATTCTGTAACCAGTACACCTCCAGTACATCCTCTGCCCAGTCCTGGCCTCGACAGTACACACAGGTGTGTCAACTGTGCAAAATCACTTATGGTTCATTTCAACTAAAACATCAGTTGGTCTTTTATAGGCTTCGAATTCAGTTCTGAAATGTGTAGAGGTGGGCTTATTTTTAGTAAAGAACTAGGTATTTGTCAACCATGCCATACTCTAAATGCTCATATAGAATTACATGGTTACAGGTCCAAGGGCTGAATTTCCTTGTATTAAGTGAACACATATTAATCTTTCCTTCAAAAGATGAAAAGAATAAAAAAAACCTCAAAAATAGAGAAAACAGTAGTATCATAAAATAATTTAAATGAAGGACTCCAGACATCTCCCTCAGACCCGAGTGCATACAGTGACAGTACAAGAGTATACAGAGTGTTCTGTTATTTAGAAAGAGGGAGAAAAGGTAGCATTTCGGTTTGCTGACATTGCATTTTGAATAAAAACAGTGACAAGACTAATCAAAACACTTATAAAACTACAAAAGAGCCATGCATGGAATGTGTTCTTGTTTTGAAATACAATAAAATCTTCCTAATATTTTCAACTATCTTAAGGTACTGGAGTATTGAGTAGGCCAATAATTATTATGTTAAAACAAAATTATGAAAATCTCAAAGGGGAATAAAAGGTTAACAAAAGACAAACTACTTTAAAATATTCATAACTATTTCAGCCAATAACTATGGGAAAAAGCTTCAAATTACTCATGGAATTATCTGGATTCTTTAAATCTAAATGGTATTTTTGCTTCTTGAAAATGTCCTCCTTCACTAAGGGACTTGCTCTGATGCCAGCAGGACACACTGTACGTGCCACACTCACAGAGGATCACTGAGCTTGGGGCCTATTTACTTTGTTTATTAAACAATCACTCCAAGTAACGTATTAGTTAGAAGTCTTCAAGGCTCTTTAATCATATATGATGCTAAACACAGATGGTCGATATCTTTGGAAAGGTATTTTATTCTGATGAGGACAACAGCTGTGTCCGATACTTATCATTCGTATACAAGATAACCATGCGAAGAAGGCAGGCCTCTCACAAGTTCATCTAAGATGTAGAATTGGAGTGTAATCCATTACTTTTCCCCACCAGTATCCGATAGTTAGAGCAACTTCAAGAGTAGGTAATGAATGTGCCACAAATAAAGCTTGTAAAAGTCCTCTTCTACCTTGCTTCAGATTTCTTGCTTTGTGATTTCAAGCTCAGAAAAATAATTCAATGTCAATAAACCGAAAATATCACTCCTCAATAAAAATAAATAATTTATAAAAGGGTCCAAGGGCATATACAGGACACAAATTACAAATGGTGAAAAGGAGAAAAATGAAGACTTATTTTCCAGTCACAGGTTAGTCAAAGAAAGTATTCAAACAGCTGGGTTCATGCCACCACAGAACTTCAAGAGATAGTTTACGTTTAGATAATATATTTTAGCAGCAAATGACAAAAATCAAAGGATCCATTTTGGAATAAAACATAAGAATAAAAGGGAACTGATTTTCTGACTTATAAAAGATCCAACTGCATCAAAGTTAGCTTCACAGTCCTTACTTTGCTGAGTTCAGCTAAGTACTTGACATGTTTAACCTCATGTTTATACAGTGGCTCAAATATCTTATTAAAAAGGAAAATGGGAAACTAAATCTTCAGTTTTCTCCAAAAGAACACAGGAGGCATATATTCCTTTACTTCTCTCATTAAAGCACCATCCGCTCTGTTCATTTTGCAAAACCAACCCAAAATTTCAAAATAATTAAAAGGTAACTTTTAGCAAAAATTTTTACTGAAAATAATTAAGGTGAAAACAAAATTTAATAGCTCCCCAAATGGACTAATTTATGTTGTAGTAAGAATAAATCATAGTACATACTAATAGAATTCAATAAGTTAAAACATCAAGGGAGAAAAAACCAAAAAACCCAACCCTTCAATCTGTCAATGATCATAAATTAATTTAGAACAGGAAAGGAAACGCTGTGCAGTAAGCAGGTACACATTTCCCCATCAGGTGTGGTGTTGCAAATGGTATGGACACCCCACGCATTTCTCATAGACAAGAACTGCAGAACTAAACTAACCTCGGTCTGCGGTCACAATCCTTTGGTAAGGATGGACACGCATATCGTGCCTTCGAACTTTAGTAGCCACCGCACCTAGTTAAATTGCAATCACCAAGACAAAGTTAGAAAACATTCACAAGGGAAAGAAAACAAACATTAACAGCAGGTTTATCAAAATGGATTTCAAATGTTCATTTACTACAAAAATTTCGTTTTAAGAAACACGTTAAGGCACAGTAGTTTTAAAATTAACCATAATAGGTTGCGTATATATGCGTCTATTAATATTGCATTCACTTCAAACATCTTGGCCTTAACCTATGTCATCCATTCATTTACAATCCCAAGTCACAGTACTTCATGAACTCCACTAGTTCCAACCTTGAAGCTTTACTAGTCACATATTCACTGAAGTGCCTTTCTTGCAGGAGGATGAAAAATAATGCCATGTTTAATACTGACAATTACTTGCTAACCTTAAGACCGCTTCCAGAGTTTATTACTTAAAAAGGTTTATAAGCAATTCTTAAAGCCTACAGATTGTGGTTTTAAACTTTGAGTCAATAAGTATGAACTGCAATGAATTAGGTGATTAGTAAAGCAAACAGTATAGTACACTTAGCAGTCAGTATACTACTATACACTCTTTTATAAATTACCGTTATTTTGTAAGATTATAGACTAAACCAAATTAATAACATACGTTTACTTTCTATCAGTGTGCAAAAGTGCAAGTAAGTCACTGACTGCTAGGCTAAGCTTCCCTCCCCCCGCTGCTGAGACTAAGCATTTGTTAAATTCAGATCTGATGAGGGTTCAGTTAAGACCGTTCTTGAATTCTTAGCCTTTCGTTGGGAAAGCCATACCTGAAGATAAAAGGAAGGGAATTAAAAATTAGTCACCAATGAAGATTTGATGCTATTACCAATCTCCTCACTACCACCAACACACATGTCTGCATCTGTTTTGAAGGGCACTGCTTATTTTAAAATAGTATGATGTGAGACTTGATATAGAGCATGCATGTTATCTGTGTGCAAATTTACTATAACAGCAATTTGAAGTAATTTTCTCAATTCTCCAAATGGTCAATCATTATCATGTTTTACTGCTTAGGTGGCAAAGCGAGAAATAAAATCGATCATAATGGATTTTTCTCATTTAGTACTCATTATTATTCATCTTATGATTGCCAATTAGGTATCGGTATGTTCTGCTTTTGTCAGTCTAAGAATTAAGTATTACAAATAAAAATTTCCCAACACAACCACAAATACATGGCTTTACAATGAGAAACACTCTGCAGTGCCCCTTGTTGTTTCTAAGCAGTAAACTGGTCCATCATCCCTTGACATTTCAGATAAGTGATCACTACAAGTCTAATGCCTCCAGGCAAGCTCAGTGAGACCCTGCTCGGAGCTGGAGCAGCAGCTGGTGGCTGAGAGCGCCAGCCTTGCAGGAAGCAACAGTCCAACTCCTCCAACAGACGCTGTGCGTGCAGCAGAGAGGAGCTCTGGGGAAGGAGCAGGCATGGGGCCGCAGGACAGAGCGTTAACAGAACAGAAGACGTAAACAGGTTATATGTTACATGTTATTTTAAAAATGCTTCAAGAAATGTGCAACAGAAACAAGCCTTTCATAAACAGTTCTATGGTATAATTCTGACCTGGAATACTTTATACAATGTTTAGAGATAACCGAAGACATGTACAATAAAATGTATTTGCTCATGAAACAGAAGGCACTTGAGTGCATGCACACACACAGATAACATACAGAGTGTTGTGGCTTTAATAGAACAATGAATTTTCAAGTTTAAATCTTTGTCCGGGTTCATTAAAGGCTTTCAGATTTTGTAAGTCAATATGAATGCTGGAAAAAAACACCTTAAAAGATCAGAGTCCTACAAGTCAAGAGCATGCAAGCAGCACCAAGGTCATACACATTCAAGGAAAGAGGATTCAGATTCTGTCTGTAACACAAAGGGCAGCATGGAAGCAGCCTGCTCCACAGTGACTGGTCGTGTTACAACAGCTGCTGCGCTCTAGTCCTTCGTCCGCAAGTCAATGGGCTGAAATATCAGGCATGACTGGCATTTCAATCCACTCTATAAAGAAAAGGCGTCAGTAATGTCTTCCAACCACCACTTTTGTTCATGTAAAACGGAGCGTTTATAGTATGATCTTAATTTTTGCCTCAAGAGGGATTCTACTGCAGTGATTTGGTATTTACTTATCAATTCCAACCGTGCTATGACATGAGGAGTTCTCTTATGTTTAACATTAACCTGGACTTCAAAAGAGAAGAACTACAAAAACCTGAATGTAGCTATTCACTGGGACCCTTTCATATTTTAAGTTATCACAAATATTAGAAAATACATACAATTATAGCAGTTTTTAAAATCTCAAAATATTTTCACATGGGTAATTAAAATTTAGCTAACAATTAAAGAAATCTCTGAGACAAAAAGAATCTGATTTTGTGGCAAAACTGAAGGAGAGAATATGCCAGTGGATAGGGTCAGTGATGTCAAATGTGAAAAGTATTTCCTACTTGAAATGTTCAAATTTACCCATCCAGAGCGAATCTGAGATACCAAAGCAAATCTGAACAAATCTAAGATGCAATTATTTAAAAGGAGAACCCTTATGGGGGGCTGAAATAAAACAAAATTTAGTCTTCAGTCTTTCCTAATGGAAACTTGTCTCTCTAAAACTGATATAATAATTTCAAAGTCTGGGGCAGAAAACGTTTTGAAGAAACATGTTAACCACACAGAGAAAACAACTTACCTAATACGCCGCTAGGTTCAATAGGGTACTCAAGGATTGACGTAGCTGGTGCCAACGTGTAGGGGTATTCGTAGGGTGTGTAGATTAAACCAGCTTCAGGCCCCGGAGGAACTATTGCAGCAGTGGGGTGAGGAGTTCCATTTGGCATGACGGCGGTCTGTATTTGTCTGATCAAAGGCATTATGGTAGGGCCAGCTGGCGTCGGGGTGCGCAGGGCAGCTGGTGGGAGAACAGGCGCAGGCCCAGTAATAATCCTTGGAGCAGCCTGGGCTGTTGCTGCAAGAGAAAAGGCAAGGGCTGCTACAGTAAGCAAAGAAATTTAGAAGGAAGTACAGAGAAAGCGGTGTAAATACAGGAAATGAGAGGGAAGTAGGAAAAAGAAAGAAAAAAGCAGGAAAGAAGAAAAATAAAAGGAAATCATTAGTACATGCGCTGGTCACACACAACGCCCAAGCACACCAATCAACTGCAAACGGCTTTCCCTTTCCCAATGTGATTAAGAACAAATGTGCAAAAACTAAAAGCCACTGTTAAAAAAAAGAGAGAGACCATTAAAATGGGTTATATTTAGTGCATGTATGTGATATGTCTATGTTTTTAAGACCTCATGAGGCTAAAAAGGTGCATGCAGAAGCACAAAAGTTGCATTAAAAAATGTTTAAAAAAATTTTTTGTAATTGGAGTCCCCAGAAACAGTTTTGCTATAATTTCTAATAGAGTAGCTTCAGTTTCAAATTAAAGAATAGTTTTTATTGTATTAAGTAAGCCAACTAACCACGACTTATATATAAAGTTCCTGCATATGTAGGAATTAACTTCTCAGAGAAAAACAACACAGGATGGGGCACAAGTAGGTTTATAGTTCTTTGTATGGGAAATAATACAACAATAAGTAATAGTACAAGAATAAGCTATTTTGCGTATACCATTGTAAACCTACTTGTGCTCACCTTGCACAGTAAATGTTCCATTCCTAACAGACCCATTTATAAGTAAATGGAAGCCAACTATTGGTAAAGCAAATACTTCTAAACCCAACAGGTTGTCTACATTCAAAAAAATTAGTAATATTAGTAATTTACCCTTAGATTTTCTCAAAAATAAAAATTTTACGGGATTTCATTTTAAATATAAAAAAGCAATCCTCAACGCATTTATGAGAGCATGCGCAAATACAACGAAAGCGGGAAATGGGGCTAAAACAGTTATCACTACCGCCCTCCGTGAACGCAAAGCATTGCCTAAGCCACTGAGGGGACATGCCGAAGGGACAGAGTGCGACAGGAGGGTCGCTGCACGCACGCACTCCCAACTGACTCCCAAAAAGCTTTGCATTTTTTGTCCTTTTCATAAGTGTAACAAAATAAGCTAGAAGCCTTAAATCTGTAGTTAACAACACAGGAAATTTCATTCAACTCTTATATTTAGAAGTTGAAATTTCATTAAAAGAATAAAGTTCATAAACCTTTTAGAACTTAAAAGACATGCTGGAATAAAATAAAACCAAGCAGTGTCCCCACAATTCATTAAGCAGTAAAGTGGGGCTGTGGGGCCCATATCCAGTTACAGTCATTTCAACTCCTCACTTTGTTTGAACTGCTCATGTTACGCCACCAAAGGAGAAAGCTTTGTGGACAAACAGCTGAGATGCTGTCGGCCTGGCCCCAGTCGCGTTCTTACGTGATTTAATGTTGGCATCTCTGTAGGTGCCATTCAGAATCGCAAGCTCCATCAGCTGCATCTTCTTCAGGCTGTCTTCTCCCTCTGCCTAGATATGGAAACAGAGCAAGAGCACTTAAGGTGGTCCACATACATCAGAGCCACATCCACGCTCCAGCCTTAAAAGAGACATCGTGACTCTAGCCACCTGCTTCAATTAGGAAGATCTGGGAACCACTGGTGCTGACACTGAAGACTGCTCTCTCACTGAGGGCACGTGGATACATGGGACACTCAGCTGACACTGGCTGCATTTCTACTTGGAATTTTAAAATATAAGTTGCACTGATTTATTAAAGTTCTCCTAAAAGGCTTTGCTTTTAAATGGAATAAAGGAAAATGTTAGATGAGATTAAATATAGTATGTTCTCTTTAGCATCTATTATTTTGTTAAAGATTTCAAAGCTCAAATGTATTCATTAAGACCAGAAACAGCCCTGATTGGTGTGCTCAATGGTTACAGCATCAGCCCACACACCAAAGGGCTGAGTGCTCAATTCCCAGTCAAGGGCATGTACCTGGGTTGCAAGTTTGATCTCTAGCCCAGGTCGAAGCGTCTCACAATGATGCTTCTGTTTCTCTCTCCCCCCTCCCTCCCTTCCACTCTCTAAAAATCAATGGATAAAATATCCTTGGGTGAGGATTAACAACAACAAAAAGACAAAACAAAACAAAAATAGGGATTTTAAACATGTAAGACTTGAGTGTGGCATTCAGATAAGAGAATTGTCTAAGTCTCAAAAAGAAAAATTTAATAGTCATGAGAACTTCTAAAAATTCCTAAAAATTATATATAATGTGTGAGTGTGTGTATGTGTATATATGTTGTATATATACATGGCCAACATCCCTCTCTCCCCTAAATTTAGCAGTTAGCAAGTGCTATCAACTCTAAAGCAAATCTACCTTTAGAGTTATCATTTGATATCCAAACCATAAACATGTGAAAGCCAGCAGGGGTACTATTAATATCAGGTATAACCCAGGACCATCTGATTATCAAAATGGTTAGCTATCCTATTTACCTTGGATTCACCCCATGCCTCCCTGTTACTGATGTCACCCTACTACAAAATTATGTTAATGATGTCTGTTCACCATCAATCTATACACAATGGCCAGATTAATTGCCCGAAATGCAACTTTCATCTTAATGCTTAACAATTTTATGTCTCAAAACCTTTCAGGGTTTCTTACTATCTACAAGTATAAACCATTTAAGCTACCTATGATCTGGCCCCAAACTATGTTCTCAAGTTAACTCACTAATCTTACTATTTTAAAAAGCACATCTTGTTATAAATCAAACCAAATCACTACTCTCCTCATCTGTATGCATATGCCTCCATCTTGAATGTTCCTCTGCACTCTATCCACTACTGCCCAAACCCTACTGACCCCGGCAAACTGCCACACAAATGCTACCTTCTCAAAGCCGTCCCCCCGCTACATGGCTCCTGCCTTGAATTATCGTGTGTTGTGCATCATAATCAACAAAGAAGCCCCCGGAGAACAGAGACTACTATTCACTCCCCATCGCCCATCTCCCCACTCACTCCCAAGTGCCAGGTGATTTGCTGGAGCTTTCTATTTTAAATGATTGGTATGAGAAATCTTTAATTTTGTTCTCTAATCTCAAGTGTGGAAATATTACAGGATAAACGTTATCACAGCAAAATAAAGAAGTAGATGAAGTCCACCTACTAAGCCCACCCTGACAGTGGAGGTAAGAAGGGAACTCCGGTGTTCATAGTCTCTACGCATTACCTAATGCTCAGGGTCAATATTTAAAAGCATCCGATTGTGCACTGTTCTGACAGGAGTGGGACTGGGAGGACAGCCCCCTTTACTACAGCAATTGTAAATGATACAAACTCGTTGCCCCAAGCACTACAGCAGAAAATGGGGTGCTGTACTTTTTTAGTAAAGAGAACTGGTCTATAATTTGGAGTAAACAAAACACAAAGAGATTAAAGGAAAAGATGAGTATAAACATCCTAAGATGTTTAATGTGCCGCGGCCACCTTTGCCCTAAGACAGCCGTGGGCAAACTACGGCCCGTGGGCCGGATTCGGCCAGTTTGAAATGAATAAAACTAAAAAAAAAAAAAAAAAAAAAAAAAGACCATGCCCTTTTATGTAATGATGTTTACTTTGAATTTATATTAGTTCACACAAACACTCCATCCATGCTTTTGTTCCGGCCCTCCGGTCCAGTTTAAGAACCCATTGTGGCCCTCGAGTCAAAAAGTTTGCCCACCCCTGCCCTAAGATGTTTAATGTGCCGCGGCCACCTTTGCAAAAGCCCACTTAACACATTGTTTGCGGGTAGTTTTTATCGCACGCTAACAGGTGGCGCAGGCCATTTTTGCTAATTTTTTGCGCAAATGGCAACATTCAGTAAAATTATGATAACTTTAGTTTACGTATTTATACGTTACCCGCATTCTACTGCTAGTCTATAAAAAACGTATTAATACGCGTCCCGCGCTCTACTACACTGGTAGAACGTGTAAACACGTTTCCCGCATACAATGTGTTAACAGAAAACGGAGAAGACCTTGCATGCGTGTGAAGTTACTGTTCCTTGGTTCCTATGAACTTGTACAGATGGAAGGACAGAAAGCACCATGATGTCTTTGAAAGTGCAGCAATTAATTGTTAAAGATAAAAAGAAGTGAGCACTATTACTGGAAGGGAAGAATGGGAAATCTATTATAATAAGACTCCTTTTACTTGCTCATTGTAAACTTGTAATACCAAAAATTAAAGCTAATCATGTAATTCAAATTGAAATCTCTCTACATAGTAGAGTGATTACCAGTAAAAGTATATACATTATACTTTATATAAGTCAGAAGAAAAGCAATAGCCATACTAAGGTCACCTTCCACAGTGAGAAAGCAGTACCTGTTTGAAAATGTCAGCAAATTAAGAACTAAAGGTGGAATAAGTGATGATGGGACATCGTGCCTCACAGAACCGCGTAGAGAAGAGGCGCCCGAACACGTGTTTGCCTCGGCTTATTTTGGATCACCAAGTTCCTGTGCTCATTAGCGGGACGCAGTGTCCAACAAGGGAGAAAGGTGAAGACAAAATGATGGAAGACACGTGTGCCCACCAGGGGTGTGCAATGCATGTGCGCCATTTGCAGGATCAGGAAACTAAGATGTAGTGACGTCAGCAGAGACCCTCTGAGCGGAGAATGGAAACCAAAGCAGCACAGCTCTCACCAGGCGGTGCCAAGGGATGTGCCCAATGACGTCACTAGAGGCCACTGAGACGTATAGATTACGAACTACTACGGTGTGTTCACTGGATTGTATCACACGATGGCAGGCTACATGGCACCTCCTAGCAGACACAGAATTTAGTTGGCAAAGCTCGAACCTGACCCTGGTGGCTCACTCCAGAAGAGCTTCACTCTGGTGCCCCACCACTCCCACCACTGTGTGCTCAGAGCATAATGCTGTGTCTCATTACAGACTCCCTTTCAGACTCATGGGATTGTTTTAACTCTCTTGTCCTGGTTTTCTCAATGAAACTTACAGTAGACACCTCCCTGACACTGTGGAAGGTGTATGCCACCTCTTTTTCAAATATAATCTCAGGCAAGAAAGCCTGCTGGTTTCTTAAGTTGCCTGAGCCACTGTGTTAACAAAGCACTGAGTGCTTTCCATTACGCTTACGCTATCCAAGGAGAGCCAGGGAGCCAGGCTTGGTTTAGCCGCACTTGATTCATGTGCCTGGTGGGACAGTGGAGGCCAACACAAGAATATCACACTACTCAGAACAGTGTGCAATTTAAATCTTATGAATTGCTTATTTCTGGGAATTTCCATTTAATATTTCTAGATCACGATTGACCGAAACTGTGCATAAGTGGGGACAACTGTATTTGAAAAGGTAAAATCAAGACAGTACAGGGACAACATATGTAATTGATATCCTGAGAGAATTTCAGGGAGACAGAGTTAACAGTCCCCTACTGCTTAACATTAACCTTCTGCCTTCAACAACACTGCTGTTACAAATTGCTTTTCTGATTGAGGATTACTTCTTTTGATATCAAGAAGAGTAACTGATTTATTCATACTCTACTTTATTCCAGAAGATGCACACACTATTAAACTGTGTTCTGAACAGGCTTTTCCAATGCGCATGGCTACACAAAAGTGCAGGTATTAACTTTATTGACCCTTCAATAACTTTATTTTTAAAAATTTAATCTAAGCAAAGTAACTGCTAACTGAATGAGAAAATGCCACTGAGTTCCTTGCATGAAGGCTAAAATTGGACCTTTCTCAGACCTTTTAAGAGCTGTGATTTCCCCACTTTGTCTTTTTTATGAAAACTGTCCGCTAAAATTGTATTAAAATATGCTAGTTCAATTCACTAAAGAGGCTATGCACATGGTATAATTGGTCACTTTTGGACTGGTGGACTCATCTGACAAGCTAGCCTAGTAAGCCCACAGAAAAGATTAGAGAGTACTAATATCGCTTGTGTTTGGACTCAGCTTTAAGCGCTACTGTTTGTGTGTGTGTGTGTATAATATACATATATATGTAGGTGTAATATGTGTATGAATACATATGTATGTACCATACATAGTTTTTAAACATTACCTGCACTTGTTTAATTTTTCTTATCATGGAAAAAATCATACATATAAAAATTAGTATACTCTTAAATATGTTATATTTCCAGTGACAGACTTTTATACTGAAATACTTCCAATCTATAAAAATGGAATTCATGTAATAGAAGTCTGCCTTAGAAATTGCCGTGACACATCTCTTTCATTTAGGAACACCGCAGAATGGTCAGAGACGTTTTTACTGGCGAGTGCCTCCAATCGCGAGCCACTCTAAGAGTCACCGATGGACTTGGTGTTTCAACTCCAGCAGTATTTCTTTGCTTCAGTAGACTCTAGTGCCTTAGTTCTAATTATTATGAGGGGCGGCACAATTCTTACCACTGCCATCAATATACAGTCACTGGTATCTTTCTTAACAGATGAGTTTTCATGATAAAAAATGAAATCAGGAAGCAATGAATGAGAGAACAACATACACAATGGCTAGCTACTATACTGGTGGTTAAATCTGACTGATCTTCCACAGGGAAGCAGCTTTTTAATTAAGGTGGTTGGTGCTTTAAATATTTGGTATGAATATTTAAGAAACAATTAGCTAATGGTGAGAACAAAGATTATCGCTCTGGTTCCAGTGTTATCTGGATCTCTCCTGTTATATATTGGTTTTGTAGTATTAGTTTTAGAGCGCTTTCAAAAATCTTTGTTTACTGAACTCTAACTTCCCATGAAAACACTTTCAGGACCAAAGTTCTGATTGCATATTAGAAGGAGCACATCTCTCCATTTGGTGGAGAACAAATCATATAAAACTACACTATTAGGTTCCTGGTAACACAATTAACTACTGGTCAATAAATTTAAATAGGTGCTTTAAATAACACAGTACTGTGTTGGATTAAAAAAAGAATAGAGCCCTAACTGGTTTGGCTCAGTGGATAGAGCATCAGCCTGCGGACTCAAGGGTCCCAGGTTTGATTCTGGTCAAGGGCATGTACCTTGGTTGTGGGCACATCCCCAATAGGGAGTGTGCACGAGGCAGCTGATTGATGTTTCCCTCTCGTCGATGTTTCTAACTCTCTATCCCTCTCCCTTCCTCTCTGTAAAAAATCAGTAAAATATATTAAAAAAAAAAATAGAACGCTTCCTTTAAGACAGTGGTTCTCAACTTCCTAATGCCACGGCCCTTTAATACAGTTCCTCATGCTGTGGTGACCCCCAACCATAAAATTATTTTCGTTGTTACTTCATAACTGTAATGTTGCTACTGTTATGAATCGTAATGTAAGTATCTGATATGCAGGATGTATTTTCATTGTTACAAATTGAACATAATTAAAGCATAGTGATTAATCACAAAAACAATATGTAATTATATATGTGTTTTCCGATGGCCTTAGGCAACCCCTGTGAAAGGGTCGTTTGACCCCCCAAAGGGTCGCGACCCACAGGTTGAGAACCACTGTTTTAAGAGGTTATGAATAACAAAATGAAGACTACTTCTATTGCATATTAATATGCACCCATTTAAGAAACTTGATCAAAAAATGTGTAACGTTTTTAGGCAATACGTTTCTATTTGTTGATCTTTCACTGGAAGTCTTAAGTGGCTTTAAAACCACTGGAGTACTAAGACTAATCTTTTTACAGTTTTTGCTGAAACTTAGCTTCTAATGTGAAATCTACTATCAACTTCCTCCACGTCCATTCCAGAAGTCACTATAATACACCAAATAAACGAGGAGTGTGCTGAAACTGCAAATTATTTCAGATGAGGAGAGTGCGGTAGGTAAGGGGGTTACACGGAACAGCTGGAAAGGGAGGCACACATGAGATGAAGATGGGCTAGGACGTCCTGCTAACCAGTCTGCACTGTGGCCAGGCGTGAAAGAGCACCAGCGAAAGCCTGACCCCGCAGTGGGAGGGCACTCCTAGCATTAAAAAGAAAGCTCTGGCTATCACTAGACCAGAGCACTCCCTGGCTCTAGTCCAACACTGAAGACTAAAAAGACAGAGTGATATGCTACTAACAGGCAGAACCAGAGAGAACGTGTGGACAGACTAGACAGTAAGGAGTGGGGCAGGGGAAAACCAGAAGGTAAAATGAACACTGTATGACTCCCAGGCAACTAATGCCATTCACCTGAAGAAAACAATGGAGGAATCACTGGATAAGGGCAAAGGTAGTTTTGAAAATGTTATGTCTAAGATGGATATAAGCCATCCAAGGGGAGGTACTGAATGGATTGGTGACCTGGAGCTCAAGATTAGAAGCGCACTGAAGAATGACCACAATGGCATTGGTCTCTAGAGATACAGTTATGGATGAGTGCCCAAGAAGAACAAATTGGAGAGATGATCACTCTAGAAAAGTACTACCTTCAGTGAGAGAGCATAACATTTCTGAAGAGCGAGCATCAAGTGATCAAATAAGTAATTAGCAAACTCATTAATTTTGTCCTAAACTCATTGATATTATTAAGTCTAGGTCTTTCTATGCACTGAAGTCTTGGTTTCTAGGCTACTCAATAGCAGCTTCTCAATAGAAATTTGTGAAGTGAGTTGCTTGGCAGTCATTAAATGAGTCTTTTATAAAAAACCTCCATGAGTGTGTTATAATTCCATAGAATCCAAATTCAGTAAACAAAGTATTTTATTTAAAAAGAGTATACTGCCATCATTCACAGGTGAATTCATAAAATAAATTAATATCACAAAGTAAGCTAATTCATAAATCTGTTGGCTTGCTCAGAGATCTAGTATTCTATAAAGCAGGTTAACAAAATAAAAACTGATGCTATGTTAAAGGCAGAACTTTAAAAACATTTCAATTTACATTTTATAATTGAAATATATATTAAAGATTAAATGTTTCTCCCACAAAAGCATTAGGGGTTGAGAGAATTAAACACACACACACACACACACACACACACACACACACACACAAAACCCCTCCACACACGTACACTTACATAATTCTGCAATACTGGATTCAGAGTAATTCTCACAAAGGAGGAGTCTATTATAAATAAGTGTCGCTTTTGAAGTTGAATTTTCAGTATTTAGTTACCCAAAACACAGAAGAAAATCAAGTCATAAAATAAGCTACCAAGTAAGTTTATCTGAAACAATCTTAATGTAATACTGAATGCTCATCTGAATTGTTAATATACTATTAAAATTTCACAATGGTAGTGTATGAATAATTTTACTAATAAATATCACAACACTTGAAATATTGTCAAGAAAAATTAAATATAAGGGTTAAGATTACAAGCAAATTAAATAAAATAAGGGGCATATGGTTTATTTAATTTTTACCAATTCCATTTCAATGTTCATTAATACAAAGTGAATGGATGACAAATGCTTTGCCTGTATGTAAGGAACATGATGCTACTTACCAACCATGAGAAGGACATGCAAACAAATTAAAGGGATGTATGAAAATAACTGTACTAAAGAAAATACAATGAGAAATCACTCATTTTTTTCCTGTTAAATCATTTTAATTCTTTGATGAATTTATATTTAAAATTAATTTTAGAGTATCTGTGTGTAGTATCATACATTTAATAATAATATATTAAAAACAAAAATGCATTATTCTGGCCAGTGAGGAGCATATTTACTTAAGCAGTGGTTCACAACCTCGGCTGCACATTAGAATCACCTGGGAATCTTTTTAAAATCCTGATTTCTGGGCCTCATCCTCTGGAAATTCTGTTTGTTATGGGGTGGGGCCACAACATTAGTAACAAAGAAACAGAATTTCCGGAGGATGAGGCCCAGAAATCAGGATTTTAAAATGATTCCCAGGTGATTCTAATGTGCAGCCGAGGTTGAGAACCACTGACTTAAGGGATAGAAACATTCATTATGATAAATTCAACATACAAATCCTAAGGGAGGCATGGAATACAAGATTAAAATAGAAGGACTGCCTATGTGAACTGCAAACCTACTGCCACGGAAACCAATATAGAGCCCTATCATTCTATGCCCGGAACTCCCCTCACCCCCACTCCTGTTTTTTATAGTTGCAGGCTATCTAAAATGTCAACCTCAACAAAATTTTGTTTGGAGAAGCTACTCCTCAATGAATCCTTAAGAAGAATCAAAAGGAGGATGTTTCTTACACCGAGTCCATATTTGTGAGAGTTTAATCAATGACCCTAGACAAGGCGCATTTTATTACCATCACCGAGGAGCTTCATCAAACTGAAGCTCCAAGTTTGGGGAAAAGCTGACTCACTGCCAGACAGCAGTATGGCTGGACAGGAAGTGCAGAGCTCACACCGCTCTCAGGATGTACGAGGTTTTGCTATGGCAGTGATTAAGTCTTAAAAACTACGCCTGTCAAACTTCTTCGCATATCCACATGAACTGATGTCTAAGGGAGAGTACTTTTAATTATTTGTGAAAATTCTAGTTGAAACAATGCTCCTGTGGCTGCCCTAATGCAGAATAAACAACAAGCCACAAAATGGACTGGAGTATAAAAAGTTATTGATTTAGAATCAGGTTAAGTTTTAGCATTGTCCTTCTTTGCAAGAAAAAATTAATCAGCACATGCCAATTTCTGAACATGTCTTTTTCTCTCATCATGTTTCCTAGGGCCGTGAACATTCACTCATTCCTAGCAGAGTACCTAACACATCGTATACAACACATATGCCGTTTTGATTCCAGGAGTTCTGGATTTCTGAGAAGGACTTCTATGATGGTCTTTGTATTCCAAATTTAAATATTTCAGAAAATCTTATCTGTCATTGTGTTGTTTTATTAATTTACTATAGGATTTTAATCAGACTATTCTGATGTGTAATTATACTTTAAGGAGTAAAGATTAACGTATAAATGCTATATTTACTGTACTTCTAAGAATATTGTATACCTTCTCCTCTGAATACAATCATTCTGCATACCTGCATCTCCTTATGGCCTAGAAATGTAGATGCATCTTTCAAAAATGAAAAGTACATCTACATTTTTAGGCCACAAAAATTAGCAACAACCAAATTATTACTTTCCTTATGAAACTGTAACCTAGTGGCTTGAAAGTGTTAATGGACTTCCCCAAAGACCTTATTTTACTTAATACTAGAGGCCCGGTGCACAAAAATTTGTGGACTCGCGGGGGGGGGGGGGGGAGGAGGCATCCCTCAGCCCGGCCTGTGCCCTCTCGCAGTCTGGGACCCCTCAGGAGATAACGACCTGCTGGCTTAGGCCTGCTCCTGGGTGGCAGAGGGCAGGCCCAATCCCTAGGTGCAGCCCCTGGTCGGGCTCAGAGTAGGGCCGATTGGGGAGTTGGGGCGCCGCCCCCTGTCATGCACAGAGCAGGGCGGATTGGGAGGTTGCAATGCCACCCTCAGTCACGCTCAGGGTAGGGCCGATTGGGGGGTTGGGGCACCGCCCCCTGTCACACGCAAGGCAGGGTCGATGGGGAGGTTGCGGTGCCAACCCCTGTCACACACAGAGCAGGGCCAATCAGGAGGTTGGGGTGCTGCCCCCTGTCACGCACAGAGCAGGGCCCATCAGGGGGGTTGGGGAGCTCCCCTGTCACGCACAGAGCAGGGTCGATCAGGGGGGTTGGGGAGCTCCCCTGTCACGCACAGAGCAGGGTCGATCAGGGGGTTGGGGAGCTCCCCCCTGTCACGCACAGAGCAGGGCCCATCAGGGGGTTGGGGAGCTACCCCTTGTCTCTCACAGAGTAGGGCCCATCAGGGGGGTTGGGGCTCCTTACCATGTCACGCACTGATCAGGGGGTTGGGGAGCTCCCCCCTGTCACGCATAGAGCAGGGCCCATCAGGGGGTTGGGGAGCTCCCCCGTCACGCACAGAGCAGGGCCCATCAGGGGGTCGAGGAGCTCCCCCCTGTCACTCACAGAGTAGGGCCCATCAGGTGGTTGGGGTACTGCCCCCTGTCACACACAGAGCAGGGTGGATCAGGGGGTTGGGGCGCCGCCCTCTATCACCCACAGAGCAGGGCCGATAGGGGGTTGGGGCACCGCCACTGTCACACTCAGGGCAGGGCTGATGGGGAGGTTATGGCTCTACCCTGTCACACACAGAGCAGGGCCCGTGTGTGTGTGTGTATGTGGGGGGGGCGGGGCGGCGGGGGGGGGGAGGGTTGGGGCGCTGCCACTCTCACACTCAGGGCAGGGCCGATGGGGAGGTTATGGCTCTACCCTGTCACACACAGAGCAGGGCCCATTGGGGGGGGGGGTTGGGGCGCTGCACCCTGTCACACACAGAGCCGCAGGGCGATCAGGGGGTTGGGGAGCTCCCCCATATCAGGCACAGAGCAGGGCTGATCAGGAGGTTGGGGCACCTTCCCCTGTCACAAACAGAGCAGGGCGGATAGGGAGGTTGTGGCCCCGCCCCCTGTCACACACAGAGCCACAGGGCGATCAGGGGGTTTGGGCGCTGCCCTGTCACGCTGATCCCGGTGCCGGGAGGCCTCGCGGCTCCGCTGATCCTGGTGCTGGGAGGCATTTTACCCTTTTACTATATAGGATAGAGGCCTGGTGCATGGGTGGAGCTGGCTGGTTTGCCCTGAAGTGTGTCCTGGATCAGGGTGGGGGTCCCCCACTGGGGTGCCTGGCCAGCCTGGATGAGGGGATGATGGCTGTCTCCAGCTGGTGACACACCCTTTAGGGTGGGGGTCCCCACTGGGGTGCCTGGCCAGTCTGGGTGAGGGGGCTGAGGGCTGTTTTCAGGCTGGCAGGTGACTGAAGCTCCCAACTGCTCCTTTTTTTCTTCTTCTTTTTTTTTATTCTGGGCCAGCTTTAGGTCTGGCTCCAGCTCCGAGGCCTCTGCTGCTGAAAGCAGGTATCTGGTTTGTTTGGGTTCTATAATTGAAATAATGTATAACTCCAGCTCTGAGATCCCGGCCGACTGAAAGCAGGTTTCTGGGGTTTTGTTTAGCTTCTATATTTGTTACATTTCAAACTGCAAGCTCAGAGGCCGGCAAGGCAGGCGGGGGAACGTTGGAGTCGTCCGTCACTGAAGCAAGCAAGCCTCATGTTCGCTTCCAGCTGCCTGGCTGCCGGCCGCCATCTTGGCTGGCAGTTAATTTGCATATCGCCCTGATTAGCCAATGGGAAGGGTAGCAGTCATACGCTAATTACCATGTTTCTCTTTTATTAGATAGGATGAGAGAATATTTTATAGTCTTAAAGTTTTAAGTACTTAAATTTCAGTCTTTTTCTGGAGGTCAGCTATAAACCACTAATCAAGGAATGTGAGGATCACTACTGTCTTGAGGCCTGTGAGGTTATGCAAGCGAAAGTGCTGGGCATCCCCTCGGGCACCAAGGCGCCTTTACTCACTGGAAAGTCATCACTGACCCGGGGCTTCCCAGCTTTCTCTCAAAGAACTTGCACGCAACCTGTATAATCCAGTTCATGCGCTTCAGTGTCCTATTTGTTTTCCAAAAAAAACTATAAATGTTCATCTTACTTTGTGACACAAATATGACAAGTGTAAAGACATAGATTGCAAGCACTGAGTAAAAGTAAAGTTAATATCACATGAATGTTTATTAAAACAAAATAATCACTTTACTAGCATCATTTGAAGACTATATAATTTAGGAAGGAAATATTACATGTAGAGTTGTATCTTCTTCCCTCAGGGATTTGGAACAACATACCTTTCCTTAGATGTGTTTACAGTACTACATTTAGTGAGGAGACAAGCCTTCATAAGCAAATTGTCTGCATGGAGGCATGGACTGGCCTGCTATACTGCCCTTCTTCTAGGAGAGAAAGCGGGACTGGTTCCTTTCGAACCTGTAATTTATGAGTTTATTCAAACCTGCCAAATTGCTTTAAGTAAACGCCTCTCACATTTGAAAATTCTCATGGCAACTCATTTAGTTTGGCAGACTGGCAAACCCACATGCAATCCTTTTACCCTGCAGCTAAACCATTACAATGGTAATTCTGCTCTGACACTCTGAAGAGACTGCTAATTACTGTACTCTGGGTCCCTAGACAGATCCCCATTCAGATTAAAATGGCTGTGCATGCAGCAAACAGCACCAACACCTCTCTCCATGACAGAGATGGTCTCTCACAATACAGCGCTATCAAGGAGAAGCATCATAGCTAGAGGTCTTTTGTATCTTTTAATACCTTGCCTTCTTTCCCAATAAAATGAAAAGGAAGCCAATAATACCACAAATTTTAATTATTGATAACTTGGTCAAGAACTAAATGCAGAGCTACCAGTTCATTAACAATCCTGTGAGTCATTCTCTCTCTTCCTGTCTTACTTTTTATCTATTTTCAGGTTATAATCAAAACATATTGAACTGAGTCAAATGCATATGGCATTTAGACAGAAAAGAATGTTTGAGAAATATAAAAAGCAAACCTAAAAAAGTATTTTGTAATTCTCCTCTTCTCTCTACTACTCTATCAAATTCTGATGACATCTGCAGTTTTTAAATAAGTGGATTAAAATTACTTTTGTTTTAATACATGTCTTCAATTTTCATAATATTTTTTGAAATAACTGGCAACAACTTTAAATTTCAAAATCTCCAGGTGGAAATTTGTCAGAATCTACTAGATCATCACTTAGTTTAATATTACTAAACTCTATGTATATAAATGCTTTCATAAAGATCAGCTATATATTTAAAACTGACTCATGTTCAAGTCCTCAAACATCTACACTAATAAAAGAGAAAAATGGTAATTGGCGTACGACGATACCCTTTTCATTGGCTAATCAGGGCTATATGCAAATAAACTGCCAACTAAGATTGGCAGTTAACTGCCAACAAGATGGCGGTTAATTTGCATATGTAGGCACAATGCAGGGAGGCGAAAGGGAAAGCAGGAAGAAGCCCCCTGCCACTGACAGTGATCGCAAACTCAGGGGGGAGCTAAGAGCTAGGGGGCAGGGCAAAGGCGGCCCTGGGGCCGCCTTTGCCCTGCCCCCCAGCCATGATCGGAGAATCAGGCGCCTTTGCCGCCTTGCCCAGTGATAGCAGGAAGTAGGGGTGGAGCCAGCGATGGGAGCTGGGCACGGTCGAAGCTGGCAGTCCCGGGAGCTAGGGGTCCCTTGCCTGGGCCTAAAGCGGAGCCCACAATCGCAGGGCCGCTGCAGCTGCTGGTCCCCGCTGCCCGGGCTGGACGCCTAGGCCAGAGGCGTTAGGCCTGGGCAGGGGCGGAGCCTGCAACCGCGGGGAACTGGGGGTCCCCTGCCCAGGCCTGACACCTCTGCCGGAGGCCTCAGGCCTGGTCAAGGGGCCGATCTGGTGATTGGTGATCGGAGGGTGATGAGGGTCAACTCCTCTGGCCGAGGCATCAGGCCTGGGTGGGGGGCGGAGCCGGGGATTGGGGGGATATGATGGTCCCCTTGCCCAGGCCTGAAGCCTGGGTCAGAGGCGTCAGGCTTGGGCGGGGGGTGGAAAAAGCGATCAGAGGGAGATGGGGGTCCCCTGCCCAGGCATGATTCCTGGGCCAGAGGCCTCAGGCCTGGGCGGGGGCCAGAGCCAGTGATCGGAGGGGAGATGGGGGTCCCCTGTCCAAGCCTGACACCTCTGGCGGAGGCGTCAGGCCTGGGCAAGGGGCCGATCAGGTGATCAGAGGGTGATGGGGGTCTACGCCTGTGGCTGAGGCATCAGGCCTGGGCAAGGGGCAGAGCCAGCAATCGGAGGGGTCTGGGGGCAGAACCAGTGATGGGGGGAAATGAGGGTCCCCTGCCCAGGCCTGACGCCTCTGTCAGAGGCGTCAGGCCTGGGCAAGGGGCCGATCCTGCGATTGGAGGGTGATGGGGGTCAACGCCTGAGGGCTCCCAGTATGTGAGAGGGGGCAGGCTGGGCTGAGGGACACTCCCCCCGCCCCCCACACACCCAGTGCACGAATTTCGTGCACCGGGCCCCTAGTCTATAAATAAATATAAAGAGAAAAGAAACAATTATACCCACCATAAAGTAAAAAAGCCTGAAATGAACACTTAGGAATTCTCTTGGGACTGGTGGCATCTTGTGTGTCCAGGCCCATTTTGAATTATGAGACCACATAAACTTCCGGGCCTGAAACCACTTAATTTCTCTAAGACAGGTCAGTGCTACTCATTTAGTCTTTACAGATGAGTATTCTATCTCCTCAACAGAAACCTTGACCTTGTTCCTACTGAAAGGGAGGAACAATTACAGCAAGGAAGGGGAGACTCAGGCCAGTATCCTCACCTCTCCTTTCTCAGTCAACAGAGTCCAGCACAATATTCCCCTACTTCCACTTCTAGTGTTTATAGGTTCTCTGGAGATTAGAAAACATCACAGAATACATATCCATAAGGTCTGAGCTAATGACTACAAATAATAGCAATATGATTTTCAAACTCATAGAGATGAGAATTGAAAGAGGGATGTTACCTAATAGCTGAGATGGTGGTGCATACCCATAGTAAGTGAAGAAGGAATCTGTATGTGTGTGGGGGAGGGAGGTGCAACTTACAAACAATGTTATGTTTTAGTAACATTAATAGTTTCATAATTTTTGCTTATTATGCCACTGTAAACAAAAGCCTATACTGAAATTGGGATTACCAATGAGGGTTTTTGTGGGAAGGGAACAGAATTGCTTTCTTTTGGTGTGGTGCATCTGTGACCAGGAGCTGAGGTGGTCATTGATATGGTCAATGATGTACTTGAGGCAACCAGTCCATGTACAAGAGGAGAAAAGATGAAACATGTGTCCTGTACTTCCACATAAATAATTATGACCTTCCCAAGGACTTCTAAGGCAAGTAAGCAATAATAACTCAATTTTACAAATAAGGAAAGTGACAGACCCTGACCACGATTTATATAATCCTACTGTATTTATCATCTTTTAATAACCTGAAATGCACAACTCGCCAACCCTAAAATGCATATATACACTAAATTTGTCTCCATGAATCTGTATATTGATCATCCAGCTCAAGTCTCACCAAAGTTGCCATTATATAAAAAACAAGTGAAATCTCTTAATGATGCCAAACCCTGGCCATGTAGGTTGTGTAAGCTATTTATACACGGATATACACTTGGGAATGAGTGTGCGTATACCAAATTAGTTTGCCATTTCAGTGAGATCAAGGAGAACACACTAGTGTGTGCATTTTTACAATGAATGAATGGAGATCTTTAGACTCTTTCAGTAATTAACAAAGCTAGG